>NC_091839.1:1502500-1747500 GCF_037783145.1 Equus przewalskii | reverse complement strand
AGAAAACTCTAACTGGAATCCTAAAAAACAAGATACCATATTCACGAAACAAGAACAGTATGCTCTATCAGAGGAACATTTAAAGAACGACGACAACAAAACAAACAAAAAATCCAGAGCTCCTGGAAATTAAAATGTACAGAAATAGAAAAAGAAAAAAGTCAACCCATAATTCCACAGATAAAGTAAAAGAAATCACTTCAAAACTTATAACAAAGAGATGGACAATGGGAGAAGGAAATTATCAAAGAAATCATATTAAAAATTTCCCAGAACCGTAGGACATGACTCTGCACAGTGGAAGGACCTACCAAACACCTAGCAAATAAATGTTACAAGATTCACAACAAGGCATCTCAGATCCCGGGGAACAAAGACAGGAATCTGAAGCTTCCAAAGAGAAAAAGATGTTACAGACAAAGGACAGAGAACAGCAACAGGTTCTTCAACAGCAACACGTAAGACAGAAGGTAACAGGGGAACATCTTCAAATTTCTGAGGAAAAAAGTATCTAAAACCTAGAATTCTCTAGTTACAAAAAGCAGGAGTATAAAAAATATTTTCAGACATACCAAATTTCAAAAAATTTATCTCCCACATACATTCCCAGAACATTACTAAAAGCTATGCTCCAACAAAATGAGTAAAACTTGAAAGGAAACGCCATGGGAACTAAGAAACAGGGAATGAGTAAGAGGCAAAGACAAGGTATAATGGTAAATGAGAACACCAGAAAGATAGCTGTCCTTTGTTCAAGACGGGAGCCAGGCCAAATCGAAACAAGACGATGAAGAACTCACTAAAGAGCTCTCTAAGAATAAAATCAAAGTGTCTGTCTGAATTAATGACAGATACATATCATTATGTAACAAAAAAAAGAAGTTGACGTCAAATGAAAGGCTATACAAGAATGGAAACATAAAGCATGAACACTGATTTAACAAAAATTGTAACAGAAAATATTAAGAAGATGGGAGGAGTAAGGAGAACACCACGTAAATGATCTAAATGCTCTCCTTTAATGATAGGCAGGTAGCTAAGGGATACTACATAAAACTGGAAAAAAAGAAATCAAGAAAATAGAACATGAAAATTACTGGGAAAATATAGATAAAAAGAACAGAGCAAAAGATAAAGTAATTACCTCCGGGGAATGGGAACTGTGAACCAAGAAGGACTGAGGAGTATCCTGCTATTTCTTCATTATACGTTTTAAAAAGGTATATGTTTTAAAGCTATATATGTTTATTATATAGATACAACCAAAATCATTAATTTATACTTTGTAACAAAGTATCAATACACTTAAGATATGCTTCACTGAAAATACTCAAGAATGCACATATTGCCAATAAATCATAAAACTTTGTTGACGGCTATTCAAATTTGCCATGATACATATTCCACACATACTTCAAGCTCCTAACCTCTCCCACCTCCGAACAAGTAAACTTGACTTTATTACTGTGAAGATTTGGATCTTCAACTTCATTAACCCAAATATTCTTCAGCTAACCTACTTGCCTCTCTCTTTCTCACTGATACTTTCCAAACCTGCATTTTCTACCTATGCTTTTAATCCTACCACCTCCAGGATCTTGTCTCATTTCTTTCTCTTGAACCGTTAATCACTTACTACACTTACCACAAACACGCTCACGAATTTCCTATGCTCAAATAAAATCTTACCTAAAACAATAAAGACAAAATTACAGACTAAAAAGCTCCAAGCCCCTGTCCCTTTCCCCTACTCAAAAACTAAAAAAAAAACAACAGAAATTAACTAAAAGACCTTACAGGGGGTCTGGAAAACAGTCAAAGGTCTACAGCAACCAAACACACACTCAAAGAAAAAGTCAGTCAAAACGGCAGGAAATTTCATGACATTTTTACTTGCCTTTCCCCACTGTCTCCCCAGTGGGGAGCAGTTTTGGTCTGGAGAAAGTGGCAGCCCAGATCCCATTTCCCTCCCCTGAAGCATGGAGAACAGACCAGACCTTACTTGCAACATTCCAGCCAGTCTGGGCACTGCCTGAAGAACCAGAATCTGTCTTACCAAAACCAGATCCTGGGGGGTAGGGGGAGATCAGCCAGCACTGCTCACAGAAGCTGCAGGGGGATTATAGACTCACAGACACACCTGGGGCAAGAGACTCTGCAGAGTCACACACACACAATCTGAGGCTGCAAAGAGAAGCTGAGGTGAGAATGTTTGGGAACTTAAGACGTTCAAAAGCAGCCATGTACACAGGAAATTTAAAAATCCACACACAGACCCAAGAAAGACATATGCTCAGAAAACACATGCAAGGCCATAACCTTCCACTTTGGGCTGATAAAAAGGCTTAGCTGGCAAGCCCAGCTTATTAGTGAAGGTCCTCCTCACCAGTCTGCAAGCCTAAGAAAGGTGGCTGTTTCTTCAAATGCCCAATTTTCATCAAAAAATTAAAAGGCATACAATAAACAGAAAAATATGGCCCATTCGAAAGGACAAAATAAATCCAGAAACTGTCCCTGAAGAAATACAGGCATCAGAAGTACCTGACAAGCACTTAAAAAAACTATCTTCAAAATCCTCAAAGAGCTAAAGAGAAACACACAAGGAAATAAGGAAAATAATGTATGAACAAAATGAGAATATCAACAAAGAGATAGAAATTATAAAAAGAAACCAAACAAATTCTGAAGCTGAAAAATTTAATAACTCTATTGAAAAATTCACTAGAGGGGTTCAATACTATATTTGAGCAAGCAGAAGGAAAAATCAGGGTACTTTAAGATTGGACATTTGAAATTATCAAGTCTAAGAAGTAGAAAGAAAAAAGAATGAATAAAAGTGAACTGAGCCTCAGGAACTTATGGAATACTAACAAGTAGACCAATACACACATTAACATAGTCTCAGAAAGCAAAAGAAGAAAAACTAGCAAAGAGATCATTTGAAGAAATAATGGCCAAAAAATCCCCCAAATTTGACAAAAGACATATATCTATAAATCCAAAAAGCTCAACTCACTCCAAGTAGAATAAATCCAAGGAGATCAACTCCAAGACACGTACTCAAACTTTTGAAAGACAGAGAATCTTGAAAGCAGCAAGAGGAAAGTGATTCATCACATATAAGGGATCCTCAATGAAAATATTAGCAGATTTCCCAGCAGAAACCTTGGAAGCCAAAAAGTAGTGAGCTGAAATACAGTCATGCACCACATAACAAGGTTTCAGTCAACAAAGGACAGCATATATGACCCATAAGATTAGTACCATACAGCCCAGGAGTGCAGTAGGCTATACCACCCAGGTTTCTGTAACTACACTCTACAATGATCACACAACAACAAAATCACCTAACTATGCATTTCTCAGAATATATCCCCATCATCAAGCAATGCATGACTGTATTTAAAGTGCTGAGAGAAAGAAACTAACAACTGAGAATCCTATATCCAGCAAAACTGTCCTTCAAAAATAATGGAGAAATTAAGAATTTCCAAACAAAAACTGAAGGACTTCCTTATTACTAGACCTGCCATACAAGAAAGGCTAAAAGAAGTTCTTCAGGTTGACATGAAAGGTCACTAGACAATAACATGAGATCATATGAATATTAAAAAATCTCCAGTCAAGATAAACATGGCCTAAAAATAAAAGCCAGCATTATTGCCATTATGGTATGTAACTCCACTTTTTATTTGCTACAGGATGTAAAAGAGATGTCTATAAAAAATCATTACAACTTTATGTTAACAGGCACACAATGTTCAAAGATGTAATCTGTGACATCAGTAACATAAGGGGGGGACACACAGTTGTATAGGAATAGAGATTTTATATGTGACTGAAGTTAAGTCAGTATCTATTCAAAATACCCTGTTATAACTTTAGGATGCTGTATGTAATCTCCATGACAATCACAAAGAAAGTACCTATAAAATATTAATAAGGAAGTGAGAAGGGGATCAAAACGTTTTACCACAAAAAAATCAACCAGGGGCTGGCCCGGTGGCACAGCAGTTAAGTGCGCACATCCCGCTTCAGCAGCCCAGGGTTTGCTGGTTCAGATACTGGAGGTGGACATGGCACTGCTTAGCAAGCCATGCTGTGGTAGGCATCCCACATACAAAGTAGAGGAAGATGGGCAGAGACGTTAGCTCAGGGCCAGTCTTCCTCAGCAAAAAGAGGAGGATTGGCAGCAGATGTTAGCTCAAGGCTAATCTTCCTCAAAAAGAAAAAAACTCAACTAAACACAAAGGAAAGCAGTAATGAAGAGAAAAAGAGACAAAAGCTATAAGACATACAGAAAAGAAATAACAAAATGACATAAGTCCTGCCCTGTAAATAATTACTATAAATGTCAATGGATTAACCACCCAATCAGAAGGCAGAGATTGGCAGAATGTATTTAAAAAATAAAAAACAGAATCCAACTATATGCTGTCAACAAGAGACTCACTTTAGATCTAAGGACACAAGTAGGTTGAAAGTGAAAGGATGGAAAAGATATTCCACACAAATAGTAACCAAAGGAGAACGAGTGTGGCTATCCTAATATGAGACAAAATTAAAAAGTTAAAAAAGGTTACATGAGTCAAAGGTTATTTTACATTGATAAAAATGATCAATCTAATCTATCAAGAAGATATAACAATTATAAACATATACATACTTAACAACAGAACCCCAAATAAATGAAGCAGACATTGACAGAATTCAAGGGAGAAATAGTCCTCCAATAAGAATTGGAGACATCAACACCCTACTTGCAATCAAGGACAGGACAATCAGAAAAAAGAGCAATAAGAAAATAGAGGACTTGAACAACATCTACTAGACCTAACAGATACACACACAACACTCCATCCAACAGGAGCAGAATGAACATTTTTCTAAGGGAAACATGGAATATTCTCCAAGAAAGACCAAACGATAGGCCATAAAACAAGTCTTTAAAACTTTAACAGGACTGAAACCATACAAAGTATTTTTTCCAATCACAATGGAATAAAACTAGAAATCAATAACAGAAGGAAAAGTGGAAAATTCACAAATACGTGGAAATTTAACAAAACACTGAATTAATCAATGCATCAAAGAAGAAATCACAAAGCAAGTTAGAAAATACTTTGAGACCAGTGAAAATAATACAACACACCAAAACTTATGGGATAACGTGAAAGCAGTGCTAAGAAAGAAATTAACACTTATAAACACCTACATTAAAAAAGAAGACAGACCTCAAATCATAACCTAACTACATGCTTTAAGGAACCTGAAACAGCAAAGAAAACTAAGCCCAAAGCTAGCATAAGGAAGGAATACCAACAATTAGAGTAGAGACAAACAAAATAGAGAATAGAAAAGCAATAGAGAAGAATCAACAAAACCAAAAGTTGATTCTTTGAAAAGACCAACAAAATTGACACATCTTTACCTACATTGACTAGGAAACAGAAAAGACTCAAATTACTAAAATCAGAAATAAAAGTGGAGACATTTCCACTTATTTTCTAGAAATTAAAAGGATCATAAAAGAATATTATGAAAAATTGAATTCCAATAAATTGGATAACCTAGATAAACAAATTCCTAGAAACATATGCACTACTAAAACTGATAGAACAAGAAAATCGGAATAGACCTACAAGTAAGGAGATTGAATCAGTAATCGAAACCTCCCAACAATGAAAAGCCCAGGAACCAATGGCTTCACAGATGAATTCTACCAAACATTCAAAGAATAATACCAATTCTCAAACTCTTTCAAAATATTGAAGAGGAAGGAAGACGTTCTATGAGGCCAGTCAAAGACACTAAAGGAAAAGAAAACTACAAGCTCATATCCCTTATGAACGTATATGCAAAAATCCTCAACAAAATGCGAGCAAATGGGGGGTGGAGGGAGGAGGAACTGGAGAAAGCTACAAACCTCCAGTTATAGGTAAGTACCAGGAATGTAACATACAACAAGATGACTATAGTTACCACTGCTGTATGACATACATGAAAAGTTAAGAGAGTAAATAATCCTAAGAGTTGTCATTACAAGGAGAAAATTTTTCTTTTTTCTCCATTTCTTTTTATTTTATCTATACGAAGTGCTAGATGTTAACTAAACTTATTGTGGTAATCATTTCGCCATATATGTAAGTCAAACCTTTATGCTATATACTTGAAACTCATACAGTGATATATGTCAATCATATCTCAATAAAACTGTGAAAAAAAATGCTAGCAAACAAAACGCAGCAGCACTATATTAACAGGATGTAGGAGATAAAACCACCAAATGACTATCTCAACTGATACAGAAAGACTTTGGCAAAATCCAACACCACTTCATGATACAGAACACTCAATAAACTAAGATTAGACGATCACTTCCTAAACATGACAAAGGCCATACATGAAAACCCTAAATTGACATCATACTCAACAGTGAAAGACTGAAAGTTTTCCCCCTAAGATCAGGAACAAGATGAAGATGCCTACTATCACCATGTCTATTCAACACAGTACTAGAAGTTCTAGCCAAAGCAACTAGGCAAGAAAAAATAAATAAAAAGCATCCAAATTGGAAAGGAAGGAGTAAAATTATCTCTATTGGCAGATCATATGATCTTTTATGTAGAAAATGCTAACCATTACACAAACACACACACAAATTGTTCAAGAGCTAAAAAACACATTCAGTAAAGTTGCAGGATACAAAATCAACACTCAAAAATCAGTTGCATTTCCATACACCAGCAATGAACAATCTGAAAAACAAATTAAGAAAATAATTCCATTTATAATAACATTGACAAGAATAAAATATTTAGAAATAAATTTAGCCAAGGAGGCACAGACTTGACCACAAATTTAAAAGTGTTGCTGAAAGAAATTAAAGAAGAGACAAACAAATGGAAAGACATCCTGCGTTCATGGATTGGAGGACTTAATATTGTTAAGATGTCAATATCACCCAAAGCCATCTACAAGTTCAATGCAATCCCTATCAAAACCTCTACAAAACTTTTTCAAACACAGAAAAATCCATCCCAAAATCCACAGGGAATCTCAACAGACCCCAAACAGCTAAAACAATCTTGAAAAAGAAGATCAAAGTTGGAGATCTCATATTTTCTGATTTCAAAACTTACAACAAAGCTACAGTAATCAAAACACTGTCGTACTGGCAATAAGATAGACATATGGACCACAAAATAGAATAGAGAGCCCAGAAATAAACCCTCACATATGTTCAAATGATTTTCGACAATGGTGCCAAAACCATTCAATGGAGTGAGGACAGTCTTCAAAAAACAGCACTGGGAAAACTGAATATTCACACACAAAGGAATGAAACTGGACCCTTACCTTACACCATACATAAAAATTAACTCAAAATGGACGAAAGACCTCAATCAAGAGCTAAAACTATGAAATTCTTAGAAGAAAACACAGGGGGAAAGCTTCATCACACTGAATTTGGCAATCACTTCTTGGACATGATACCCAAAGCCCAAGCAACAAAAGAATAAACAGACAAATTAAGCTTTATCAAAATTGAAAACTTTTGTGCATCAAAGGACATTATCAAAAGAGTGAAAAGGCAATCCATAGAATGGGAGGAAATGTTTGCAAATCATACAGCTGACAAGGGACTAATGTCTAGAATATATAAAGAATTCCTAGAACTCAACAACAAAAAGACAACCCAATTTCAAAATGGGCAAAGGATTTGAATTGACATTTCTCTGAAGACTTTTCTACAAATGGCCAACAAGCACATGAAAAGATGCTCAACATCCTTAGTCATTACTCTCATTAGAGAAATGCAAATCAAAACCAGAAAGATATACCAATCCATTAGGATGGTTATTATCAAAAAGAAGGTAAATAACGAGTGTTGGCGAGAATGTGGAACCACTGGATCCTTTACACGCTGCTGGTGGTAATGTAAATGGTACAACCACTGTGGAAGACACCATGGTGACTACTCAAAAACAGAAGTACTGCACAATCCTACGATCCCACTTCTGAGTATACACTCAAAGAATTAAAAGCAGGAATTGAACAGATATTTGTATATCCATGTTCACAGCAGCATTCCTAACAGCCAAAAGGTAGAAACAACCCATGTGTCCATCAAAATACGAACAAATAAACAAAAGGTTGTATATACACACAACAGAATATTATTCAGCCTTAAAAAGGAAGGAAATTCCAATACGTGCTACAACATGGAAGGACCTTGAAAACATTATATCAGTGAAATGAGCCAGTCACCAGAAGACAAATATTATATGATTCTATTTATGAGGTATCTAGAATAGTCAAATTCATAGGGAAAGAAAGTAGAATACTGGTTACCAGGGGCTGGTTGGAGGGATAATGGGGAATTACTGTTTGCAACACAGTTTTAGTTTGGGAAGATGAAAAAGCTCTTGAGATGGGTGGTGGTTACAGTTAAACAACAACATGAACGTACGTAATGCCACTGAACTGTACATTTAAAAACAGTTAAAATGGTAAACTTTATGTTATATGTATTTTACACAATAAAGGGAAGGCAAGAAGGGAGGGAAGGCGGGAGGGATGGAGAAAGGAAGTCAGTTGAATGGGGAGACGATAAGAAGTTATCAATTTCAAAAAAGTTTGACAGCACATTGGGTTCGCAAAGGAGTAGGCAGTCACGATCTTCAGACTGGCATTATCGAAGTTAAAACCACATACCCCTTTATGCCACTGATTCAATCCCAGTCATTTATCCTACAGATCTAGATACACAAGTACAAAACGATACATACATACACACAGGTTATTTATTATACTTTTGTTTTTAACAGTAAAAACCTGAAAACAACCTAAAAGCTTATCAGTAAGAGACTGGTTACATAACTTACGGTGTATCCATATAACATAATGCCACACAGTCATTAAAAGAAGGAGACAGCAAGAGGCAAAAAAACATGTGCTACCATTTGAGTGGTTGTGTATGTGGTGAGTTGGGAATGCCTCAGTCTGTGGATATAAACACACAAAATAATAAGTAAGATACCAACAACAGTGATGCATCCAGGTTGGTCAAGTGGATGCCAAGGGACAGGAGAAAGAGGGATACTTATATTTCAATAAATATCCTTTAAATTTTATCATATCCATATATAACGTATTCAAATAAATTAAAAGTCACTCTCCAGGGGGCCGGCCCCGTGGCTGAGTGGTTAAGTTCGCACGCTCCACTGTAGGCGGCCCAGTGTATCGTCGGTTCGAATCCTGGGCGCGGACATGGCACTACTCATCAAACCATGCTGAGGCAGCGTCCCACATGCCACAACTAGAAGGACCCACAACAAAGAATATACAACTACGTACTGGGGGGCTTTGGGGAGAAAAAGGAAAAAAATTAAATCTTTAAAAATAAAAAAAATTTTTAAAAAGTCACTCTGCATTCTCCCCCATACCTTTCTCGCCCTTAGCAACCGCTCCTCTACTTTTCGTTTTATCAATCTGCCTATTCTAAATATTTTACGAAAGTGGAATCATACAATATGTAGTCTTTTGTAGCTGACTTTTTTCACTTAGCATAATGTTTTCAAGGTACATTTCTTTTTCTTGCTGAACAACATTCACATTTTATTTATCCATTCATTAGTTGATAGACGTGGGTTGTTTCCATTTTTTTGGCTATTATGGATAATGCTGCTCTTAACATTCGTGTATGAGTTTTTGTGGAGACGTATGTTTTTATTTCTCCTGGGTATAATAATATTGAGGTGTGGAATAGGGTAATATGATAACTTAGTGTTTAATTTTGTGAAAAACTCCAAACTGTTTTCCAAAGTGGCTGCACCAGTTTACTTTCTCACCAGCAACATATAAGGGGTGCAATTTTCCACATCCTCGCCATTATATGTTATTGTCTGTCTTTTTATCATTGCCAACCTAGTAGGGATGAAATGTATCTCATCGTGGTTTTCACTACCAATTCACTTTTGACAAAGGTACAAAGGCAATTCAATGGAGAGTATTTTCAACAAAAGACATTGGACCAACTGGACATCCATATGTAAAAAGATTGAACTAAACCTCATACCTTACACAAAAATTAACTTAAAATGCATTACAGATCTAAGTGCAAAATTTCAACTATAAACATTTTAAAAGAAAACACAGAAGAAAATCTTCATGAACTGAGGTTAGGCAAAGAGTTCTTAGATATGACACCAAACACAT
Source organism: Equus przewalskii (assembly GCF_037783145.1). Lineage (NCBI taxonomy): Eukaryota > Metazoa > Chordata > Mammalia > Perissodactyla > Equidae > Equus > Equus przewalskii. The sequence continues at coordinate 1,737,279 of NC_091839.1, read as the reverse complement.
GATCCATAAAAGAAAAAAGTAATAAACTGGACTTTAAAATTAAAAACTTTTGCTCTAGAAAAACCCTGTTAAGAGAATAAAAAGACAAGATGCAGACTAGGAGAAAATATTTTCAAATCACAGAGTCGACAAAGGCCTTGTATCCAGAATACATAAAGAACTCTCAAAACTCAAGGGCAAGAAAAATACAACCCAAGTTTTAAAAACGGACAAAAGACTTCAACTGATGAAAGAGGATATACAGATAGCAAATAAGTACATGAATCAACCCTCAACATCATTAGCCATTAGGGAAATGCAAATTAAAACCACTATATACCTATTCAAATGGCTAAAATTTTTAAAAATGACAATACCAAGGGCTGATAAGGACACAAAGCTACTAGGATTCTCATACCCTGCTGTGGTTGAAGAGATGTAAAACAATACAGCCTCTATGGAAAACAGCTTGGCAGTTTCTTAGGAACCGAACATACACTTATCATTAAGACCCAGCAATCCCACTCGCAGGCATTTAGCAACAGCAATGAACATTTATAGTCACACACAAACCTGTACACAAAGGCTTGCTGCAGTTCTGTTCATAATTGTCAAAAAATGGAAGCAACCCAAATGTTCTTCAATGGGTGAACAGAAAAAGTGTGGTACATGCATACAATGGAACAATACACAGCAGTAAAAAGGAAAAACTTTTGATACACAGAACAACCTGGATGAGGCATTATGGTGAATGAAAGAAGCCAGTCTCAAAAGGGTACAAAGTGTATGATTCCATTTGTACGACATTCTGGAAAAGGTAACACTAACAGTGAGACAGACAGATCAGTGGCTGTCAGGCCTCAGCGGCAGAGGTTCACAGCATGGTCACAAAAGAAAAGCATGAGAGTGTTTCTGGTGTGATCCTGTATCCTATTCTGTTTCCTGATAGTGGTGATGGTTAAACAAATGTTTGCATGTGTTGTAACTCACAGGAGAGTATACCAAATAGAAAGTCAATTTCACTCTGATCATTTCAAACATTAGAAAAAAACTTTAAAAAGCTGGTCATATTCATGTTAAATGGCAAAAATTCAAGATGTGAGCACAAATGGTAGGGCACCATTAGAAATCATCATCCCCAGAGGCAGCTCTCCTCTGAGCCCTTTTCTTGTTGTTGTTTTAAACCTGTTTTGTCTTTCATTTTGACTTCCTTCTTAAAAGACAATCACGTCCCTCCACCCTCCCCAATCACCCTGTCAACAGTGAGGTAGGTGACTGCACGTTTAACTTGTTATATATTTCTTCTGCCTTCAGAAAAATAAAGTATCTTTTCTTAATAAATGTTAAGTATAACAATAAGCCTAAACATTTTATTCAGTTATTATAAATTATTATAAAACTGTATGAATAAAACTTGTTAGAATTCATCTATCATAATAGGTTCTCAAATACAATTTATACATATGTATTCTGAAAATTATTTCAGATACATATTGATCCCAAAAGTTATGATGTTTGGTTAGTTCCTAAAACCATATTTAACAGTGCAAAGTGATTTACCAAAAGACATTACGCTATTCTAAAGCTCCATTCTATTCTATTAAAACTATTCCCCCATTAATATATGAAGGCATAACTGATTCTAAAGATTTCTTTACTGAAATATCCATATGAAAAGCAAAGTGAACAAACTCAACAGACTATGAACTGACTTCATATCAGCAGAGCTTCCCCAGTAAATAAAGCAAGCCTTCTCCATTAAGAAAGGCCTGTAATGAAGAAGCACGCCCATTCTCTTTCCTCCAGCATACTGGACTGACTTTAATGCAGTAATGCCAAAAGAACTATCGTTGCCAGAAATTGCATACAGGTCTAACAATAAGATTCTGATTAGCGTCATAAAAGATCAAAATAAGTATCAGTTATAAACTTGTAGAAATTGATTTGCAAGTACAGTCACCAAATATAGATCCCAGAATTTCACTGAGTAAATGAGTGCTCTAACTAGTACCCACTCTTACATAAGCGAAATAATTTCAGCGTTAGAAGACTCAGCTGTTTTGTATCTATATCACCTCATTTATACAGAAGGATCCTCAAAAGTTTATTTTCAAACACACATTTAACTAAAAGGTTAAAAAGCAGGTAGGGAGGACATTATGCTATCAATTTAAGTATGCTGTTATAGAAATAAAAACATAGATTAGATATTAAATAAACCTAATTTTAAAATGCAACTAAGCTAGAACCCAAGCCAACCTATCCAACTACAAAATGTGTGTGTGGATGTGTATACACCGATAAATACTACCACAGATAAAGAAAACTAAACAACTATCTCAATCAAACGAGGCAGAGACCTCAAACCACTTACGCATAAGCCACCACTTTAGGTGGCACCTCTCCACACTTGATCTCTTCTTCTGTGAAATGAAAATACGACTCCTTCTAAACCAAAAAGCACGTTAAGAATTGTTTCCACTTTTGCTAATAGGTATTTCTTTTAGTAAGTAGAAAGTAAATTCCTTCTGTGTATTAAAGTATTAAAATTAAGTCTATAAAAGCACTTAAAATAAATCAATTATAAAATACAAAATGACCCCAATTCTCATGTCTTCCCAACTTCTATCTACAAAACCACGTGTAATTACTTTTACACTTTATCATTTCTGAAAACATATTAATGTGGGTGATATTTCCAACCCAGACGTTCCATTCTCCAGCTCACATTCTCAAATGCTGGTTCTCCTCACACTACCTGTGATTCAACAGATTACAAACAGCCCGGACTGATAAATCACGGAAAGTACTCTCAATAACTAACAGTCAGTCAGCTTGGCAATCTGTGAACCAATACACATCCAGCAAGGAAACATCATTTATAACTGGTACATACGTTCTTTCCGGTGCTCGACTAGGCCCACAGCCTGCTTTGCTGAGCACTTTGCAAACCAGTTGTCCCCGAGTAAAACAGTGACTTCATTAGTGTGGACAAGTTTTCCTGGCATGAAGGCAAAGGGGCCAAATGGTACCTATTGTTTAAAGAAAAAAGGCAAAAAATTAAAACCACTACAAAATACATTTTATGAAACACAAGCATTAAAAGCTCTGAGTTGAGGTCTTTTTAATCTATACACTAAGAAAAATAAAATGTCAACTTCACAGAAATTTAACATTAAAGTTTCACTAGGAAAACCTGTAGAAAATTGTTCTAGGTTTATAAATCAACATGAAAACAGGAAAAGAAATAAGCACATTTACATACACCTTCAGAGAAATCAGCATTGTCTCTGAACGTTTATACTTTTTGTTCATTCATAAATCTAAATGAAAGCAAACTAGTAATGACATACTAAGTTAATAAACAATTCCTTTGACAAAAAAACCTGAAAATTATTTCCTATAAAATAGCCCAAATTTTTTTTTAGATTTTTCCTTTTTCTCCCCAAAGCCCCCAGGTACATAGTTGTACATTTTTAGTTGTGGGTCCTTCTAGTTGTGGCATGTGGGATGCTGCCTCAGCATGGCCTGATGAGTGGTGCCATGTCCACGCCCAGGATTCGAACTGGTGAAACCCTGGGCTGCCAAAGCAGAGCACGCAAACTTAACCACTCGGCCACGGGGCCGACCCTAGCCAAATTTCTTTTGCACAGTAAGAATTAAATAAATGGCTTTAATGAGTCTACAAGATTTACAAAATACTTGGGCTAGTATAATAAAGAACAATAAATACATTTACAAAAAATTTCGTCTGGTATAATTAAAAACAAAGTCTTCACAAAAAAGAATATTTACGCAATGAAAGACTCTAATCCAGGGCACACAAAGAGATTGCTATGTTGATGTAAAGATCATTCAAACAAAAATTAGCAGCACCTTTTTATATAAAATCAACATTCTTGGGTTTAATTCTGTGAATTACACAACAGTATAGTCTATTACTGCTCTGGCTAACAGGAAATAACTAAATGCCAGATTTCTGTCATAATTACAGTTTTCTAACATAGTAAATTTGCATACCAAAAGTCAAATCTTGTGCTAACATTTATGCCATTTATGTTGCCATAATGTGATAATTTAACATAAACCTGAAAAAAAGGAAAAGTAGTAAATTACCAACTATTCCTACAATTAGTGTATTATTATAAGGTAAAACAAACAAGCCTTCCTTGCTATGGTAGTCACCTCTGATACAGTCCATCAGCTTAGTGATTTGTGAGTTAATACACACAAAGCAAAGAAACACCTTCTTACTTTACATGGTTAATATCTTTACAAGAAACCATATACTACTTTAAGAGAAACACACCAAACATACCATGATATTATAAGACAACTTATCAGGCAAGGTGCTGAGTCTTTCTTGAAGGGCATTATAGTCATTATCTACCTTCTTCCTGTTGACAAAAATACCAAACACTAAATGAATACACAAATTAACAATTCCTCGAGGAGGCTATATATCATAAGACAAGCTAATAATCAAAGACCTAATTTTAGCAATTTAATGATTAAAGTACATTTTAATTTTAAAATCCTGTTTTTACAAAGTTTAGCAATGGCCTTATTTCACCATCCATTTATCAAAAAATTAAGACTCTCAGGGACTTTGGCTTTTAAAAGTAGAACACTCATGTCTTGAGAATTAGGGTTTCCTAAGGTAGATGACCATCTGAACTAATAAATAAAATTTGGAAATCAAAAGAGACAGTGAAGGAGGGCCTGATGTTTGGAGGAAAACAAGGACTCAAGATAAAGAAAGAAGAGGTTTAATAAAGCTTTTGAGTGAATGAACATTGGCGGTAGAGAAGAAACCATGAAGATGAAATTACCAGATGCTTCAGTCCTGCTCAGAAAACTTTAGGCTGAAAAGCGTGGAGTCCTCAAGCCTTGGGTTACCCTGCCACTGAGTGAGGTGAGAGAGTCAACCAGGGACAGAAGAAACGAGGTGGAGGTAAAACAAAAAGCCATGCTGATTTGGCTTTGGACTCTGTTTTATGTTATATCAAAACAAGCTACCTAATAAATTAATTTCAGACAACCAAAAGATGTAATTGTGTAGGAGTAAAGATGGCCATATGTTTCCACACCAAGAACCCTACTCAGGTCTTACACCTGCTGGAAACGAACAGGTCTATGCCAAGAAGCCTGTTTCAAACCTTCTCTGGAGATTAGTTTTCCTGATGGGTCCCTGCTAGGGTGCAGGCGGTAGGCAAAACAGGCCACCGAAATGTTTTAAAGCAGAAGGGTGTTGTCAATTTAAAAAAAAAAAAAAAGTCACCAATTCAGTAAGTAATTTAAAAGAACATGTAGACATTGTCAAACTGAAATTACAATAAATTGCAACATAGATAATCACTCTCTAGATAATAAAAATGACTGCTCTATAAACATCAAGGAATTGGTTTCGGTTTACTCCTTAGCTCCCCTAAAGCAATCGTGGCAGAATTAATAAAAATCATCTGACTTAATCTTAAAAATATCAAGGAATTTCACATATATTATGTTATTCATCCTAAAAATATTCCTGTGGTGAATGTCACTTATCAACATTTTCCTCTTACAAAAGAGAAAGTAGAAGGAAGACGGAAAAGAGAGACATTTAAGAGAAAGCATATCTCCTCTATCAACGAGAGGTAGGCAACGAATTTAACCTAGGTCTTCTGACCTCTCGCAAGCAAGGCTTTTCATCATCTAGAGTTCAAGTGCTTTTTTTAAACTTTCCACCAAAATCCTTTTTAAAAAATAAACATAAAGTGTCTTTATTTTATTTGTTGAAGACAAAAATCATCCTTCTGAATACATCTTTATATGAATAAAATGGTAAACAACTTCATGCACAGAGCTCTGCACCAGAAAGAACATGGCTTTGAAGTCAGAGCAGAGGGTGAACGGCAGCTCCACCACTTAGCAGACACAATGAAGCCTACTCTTAGTGTCTTCAATGGTAAAACTGGAGTGACACCCGACTATCTCGCGGGTTCCAGAGCACTACAGAGAAGGGGTTTAACACCCTGCCCAGCACTGAACATCTACACTGACCATCCAATACCCCTTTTTTCTATGAAGTCTCAAAAAACACCAATTCTAAAATTTTCAAGAAAGACTATTATCCACTAGGATGAGATTCCACTATCCATTCAATTTGATACAAACAGCACAACGTACGGAAAGACAGTACAGCTAAACGCAACCATTTAGGGGGCTTTGGAAACAGGCGTGGTGTGAACAATAAATGAGATACTGTCTGTAAAGAACTGATTTGATGCAATGCCTGCATAAACACTCCCTATTAAATCTATAGAAGACTAACAGTTTAAATGTTTTAGATGAGTAATTTTACAAATGCTCAAGGACTATACATCAGCTTAGATGTCTAAATGTCCCTACAATTGTTAAAAAGCTGGTATTAAAATTAGCATTTAGGGGCCAGCCCAGTGTTACAGTGGTTAAGTTTGCGCACTCTGCTTTGGCAGGCCAGGTTTTGCAGGTTCAGATCCCAGGCACAAACCTACACATTGCTCATCAAGCCATGCTGTGGCGGCGTCCCACATACAAAATAGAGGAAGACTGGCACAGAGGTTAGCTCAGGGCCAGTCTTCCACAACAAAGAGAGGAAGAGTGGCAATAGATGTTTTGCTCAGGCCCAATCTTCCTCACCAAAAAGAAAAAATAGCATTCAATGTCTTATTTTGCTAACTATTTCTGGAAAGGGAGGACTTTTAACAAAACATCTCTTTTTGTATATTAAAAGAACAGTAATTTCAACCTGAAGTAATATAAGAGATCAGTATCAGTATTCCAAATCAAGTACATTCAGTTTTAAACTTATCAATAATTCTCTCTAGAACAATAATATGGACATACTGGAGAATCATCAGACTGGAGCTACTATTTCTAAATTTTGAATTTTCTAAATATATAAAAAGAAAGGAGAAGATTTTAAGCCATGCAGAAATCCTTTTGGGAGGGAGGGAAGGAGAGACTCTGGGAGAAATGATGACTTGAGGAACTCTCTCTAAAGGTCCCACTAGTGGAAATAGTCAGGATCAAGGGCTTGGTCAAAGAGTTATCCCCAAATAGTCCTCCGAGTATTTAGGGCTTAAAGAATCTCATTAAAGATCACACAGCCTATGCAGCAGAAAATCCGAAAATGATTCTAAGAACCACTGTTAAGTGTTACAGAGATATGTACACGACCTTATCTGCACCAAAATTAGAACAAAAATTTTCCTGTTTTACTACTTAGAAACATGTAACTAATTTTTGGGCATTGTAGTCATTAAAGTACGTAGTCAAAAGAGGCAACTGTTTAAAATAATTTTTTTCAAACAGAAAACAGAACCCAGGTACAGTCAGGATAAACCCCTCAAGCCTACTTGTTTACAATATATGGACTTCCCTGTTTGGCTTCACCACATCTGATCCTTAAAGATTAGGTCAGCCTTCAATTCTTAATTTTAAAAAATTATCCAATAAGTAGGATTTAACTTGCATCCAGTATCCTCATGCAATGTCTCTTAGAGAAAATAAGAACTAGAGCGCTGCTCCAGAACATATAAGAAACTTTGACAATCTTCTTTGGAACCTTGCTAATCACGTGTACCTTTTGTTTTAAAAAGAAGCAGCAAAGAAAGACATCATAACATAGCTACAAATTAGCCTCAACTTTAAGGATGAAGATCAGGACACATCTCATGGGAAACACCTTCTATTTGTAAAAAGTAGGAGAGAAGGCAAGTTAAACGATGTGTATGCTCCAGTATTTACGGGTGCAGTGCAGTCATGTCCACTACTTTGAAATGCATCAGAAAAAAGAGATTGATGGGTTGAGGTATGGACAGACGTGCTCAAGGTTCACCTGTACAATTTTTTCAACTTTTCTGTATGTTTCAAGATTTTCATCATAGAATATTTAAAAGCAGATTGGGGAATATGAGAAAAACTCCGTATTTTTAATCCTCTTCTTAAATGCAACTGACAAAAAATCTTTGTAAAGAAAAAAAGTTCTATTATCCCTTGTTTGAGGCAAGTGATAAAGACTCCAATTTCTAGCTTTAAGAACTAAAAAAGGGAAATAAAACTTAAATCACTCATTCAAATTAGATTTTGCTAATTTTCACTTTAAAGTAGGAAATTGGAATAGGCAAAAAATACTGACATTGAGGTCTTTTTTTTTCACTCTCCTATCATTCTCTTTCCCTTTACCTAATATCCTAAAGAAAAAAGCAGGAAACACCGAGAGAGGCTTAAAAGGGAAAAAAGGAAAAGTGCTTTACATTAGTGTTAAAATCTGGGTTAATCTGACACAGAGTAAATTTTTTTCTTTCTTTTTTAGCTTTTAATTTAAGAAATTATAAAACCTTAAGATTTTGGAATATATACACGAGTAATATACAATCTTTAGAACTGATTTTTAGTCCATCATACCCACTCTCGAACTTTCTATTAAGAACCCAGGAAAACCTTTGTTTCAAGTCAATTCACCACTTACTGAGTGCCTCCTCTGCAGCCAGGCCTCATGCCATATGCTGCAGGGGTTTGTCACTCAAATATAGCATGACCTCTTTTTTTTTTTTGCAATGCTTCTTTGTTAAAGACACACTGGCTTGATGGATGCCTGAGTTTTTACCTCTAAAATTAAGAAAAGAGAATAATATTAAATTCAGGAATGGATTATAAAGAGGGAAAGAGATAAGTCTTCTCATTACTAAAGGAAAGAATGATAATGATTTTTTTCAAAGGATCCTCAAACAGTCTAAACAAATTGCTATGGTTATATTAAACAATAAAAACATTCTTGAAAGAAGGATCTACATTGTTGTGCTTTCTGCAGTTTGGTGGGAAGGGGAGCCTATTAAAAATTTAAATGTATCTGTATTAAATCAATAGCATTCTTTTCTTTTTAATGGTCATGGCAAAATACTATTCAGTCAAATTAAATCTACTATAAAATTCAGGCAATATGGTGGCATAGTCCTTTTTCTCAACTCCGTTATACCTAGGAAACTTATGTCATCAGAAGATGTGGACGAAATAATCCACATTCTTTACATTTTATGAGTCCATCAGAAAACTTCATTATTACAAATAGATATTAAAGACGAACCTAAATATAAAAACTCATGTTTTAAAAGGTAATGAAACAAAATTATCCAAAGAGAGACAGATGCAGCTAACATTCTACTAGATTTCCTCCATTTAACTTCATGTTAACAAATGAAACAGAGCACAATGGATACACACAGCAAAGCTGCAACACAGGAAGTCTTCTAGCCTCTCTCTCCAAGAGCCATGCACACGTAACTGAAGACTTGTCAGTTATCAAAAGCACCTGTTTCCTCAGTCATTAGTATTCCTTTGCTCTAAGAATAAAATGAGATGTGAATTCAAAGTAAGAAAGTGTAAAAATTACATAAAAACACATGACTCTAAGTGTGAAAGAAATGCCAAAGTGCCTAGTTCAGTTAGTGCTAGGTGATGAGTTTACAGGTCATTTTTATTTTCTACAACTGACACATATTTCTACAACAAATCAGAAAGGAGGGAGAAATGAGAAGGGAGACATATATTTCTAAAACAAATCAGAAGGGAGAAAAGATTAGTTTAGATGTGATAAGTTTATAACTGACTTAAGCTTTCAATGTTTGTGCCAGTTTCCACTTAAATCTAACCATAATTTATGAGTTTTGTCACTTCGATTTCGATTTTCTATACTTTATTTCTAAAATAAAGTATATTTTAGAAAAAAAAGGAAGGAAACAGAAAACATGTTTTCCTAGAGCAGTGATTCATAACCCTTTAAAGTCACTGATACTTATGAGAAACTGATAAAAATTCTAGATCCTTTCCTGAGAAACAGGTCCTACACTTTACATGTAATTTCAATAGAAGCCCATTCATAGACTCCTTGAGGTTACAGTTTCTTTCAAAAGATCTAATAACAGTTAAAAATAGCAACCCTGCTTTAAAACCCATCAAATATATAAAATTATCAAAATTATCTTTAACCAAATTCAAATAAGAAAAATGGGAAAACTATCACCAATTTGGTCATGAGCTCAACATGAATTAGTAAAAAAGTTAAACTGTACGCATGCCTCAATCTTTCAGAGTCTACGTTTTCCTCAGTCATATACTGACATCACCCCAATCTGTCTTTGATATATTAAAATTTAGACTTTGAACCTCAAAACAAGAATAAGCACTCTGGACTATCACCAAGGGATCGCCTCTCAGTCGCGCACTGTTGCTACAATATCTACGCCCTCATCCTCACTCAGTGCTCTTCTGTACTTCAAAGTCTTCCTGTATGTTGCTCTTATTTTATAAAAAATGAATAAAAATGAAAAAAACTCCAAAGAAGTGTATTTCTCAAACCAAACAGAGTTAAGACACACATGAAAGATCATGAGGCGTGCCAAAGCAAAGTGAGCTGTAGCATCAATCAGCTGTATCAACCAGATATTCACTGGACTTAAGCCAATCGTGGGAAATTGGAAACCAAAGTATAGGGACACTGGAAATACAACATCAAAAACTATGTTCTAAATGATGAGATGTAATGAGGGACTTTTTATAATAGTTTAAACTTCTGGGGGAAAAAATTCCCCTATAATTTTGCCTTTTATTTTCAGAAATGCATGAAGTATTAAATTAGTGTGGTCCTTCTAAAACCATGACACAAAGGCTAGGGGATCCTAGAAGTAACAGACTCTAATCACAATTTAAAAAAAGAAAAAAGCATTTACAGTTGGATCGTGGCGACAAAAATACACGTACAGAAGGAAGAAGCTGAGGACAATAAAACAAAATGCTTTAAAAATAGTGAGGGAGAAAATCAACTTCTCTTTAGAATTATAAGTAAATCTATCCTTGTTCTTTTCTTTCTATTTTTTTCCTTTTTCTCCCCAAATCCCCCCAGTACACAGCTGCATGTTTTAGTTGTGGGTCCTTCTAGTTGTGGCATGTGGGACGCCACCTCAGTATGGCCTAATGAGCGGTGCCATGCCCGCGCCCAGGATCCAAACCAGCGAAACCTTGGGCTGCTGAAGCAGAGCACTCGAACTTAACGACTCAGCCATGGGGCTGGCCCCTCCTTATTCTTTTCTTATTTCAATCGTTCTACAAATAAGTATGCATTCATTTTATAGGCAGAATAAAAAATTCAAAACCTAATTCAGACTTCATTTTTAAAAATATCATCCTTAGGGGCCAGCCGATGGCATAGGGGCTAAATTCGCACACTACGCTTCGGCGGTCCAGGGTTTGTGGGTTCAGATCCTGAGTGCAGACCTACACACTACTCATCAAGCCATGCTGTGGCAGCATCCCACACAGAAGAAAGAGAAGGACTTACAACTATAATATACAACTATGTTACTGGGGCTTTGGGGAGAAAAAAATAAAATAGGAAGATTGGAAACAGATGTTAGCTCAGGTGCCAATCTTTAAAAGAAAAAAAAATTCAACTTGAATCTCTTTTTTTTTTTCGCATCTTAATTTGCTGTGAAACATCAAATACAAAAATTCTAAAACTTACTTAACCTCCCAATCCATGTACTAAAACACCATCAAAAACTATGCAGGAACTTAGAGAATGACAGAGAAGGAGATTTGTATGTACGGATTCCTCCCTCTGCCCTTGCCCCTAAGGACACTTTCATAACTAACTATAGAAATTCCAACACCAAAAGCATGTAAATCTTCAGAGGGTTTGGAAGTTGATCTCTGCTCCACTGGGGTGTGTGTGTGGGGGGGGGGGGGGGGTCTTTCCAAAATTAAACATTTGAACAATATAAAGTATCTTTTTCTATATTTTCTATATAAGTCTGCTTCAGGTGATTTCATAGATATCTTTACTACTTAAAACTCTTTTTCTTAATGAGGAAGACTGGCCCAGAGCTAACATCTGTGCCAATCTTCCTCTATTTTATGTGGGATGCCACTACAGCATGGCTTGACAAGTGAAGTGTAGGTCTGTGCCCAAGATCCAAACCCATGAACTCCAGGCCACCAAAGCAGAGCGTATGAACTTAACCACTATGCCACCAGGTCAGCTCCTAAAACTCTTTTAAGATGATCTGAAGGAAGCAAGGAATTTGCTTGCTTTATACAATTCATATATATACAATTTATGATTATAAATAATGCCTAACATACAGATGACTTCTATGTGCCAGGCATCACATGCCATATTTCATTTAATTCTCACACATCAACACAAGTCATGAGACTTCTTTTTCTTCGTGGGACACATTCAATAGAAGTCATCTATAGTGCAATAAAAATGACCTTTTTTTTTTTTTTTTTTTTGAGGAAGATTAGCCCTGAGCTAACATCCATGCCCATCTTCCTCTACTTTATATGTGGGGCGCCCACCACAGCATAGCTCGACAAGCGGTGCTAGGTCTGCACCCGGGATCCGAACCAGCGAACCCCATGCCACCGAAGCGGAACGTGCGAACTTAACTGCTGTGCCACCAGGCCAGCCTCAAAAAATGACCACAAATCCTTTGTCACTCCTCCTACCAACAGGTAGAGTCTAATTCCCCACCTTTAGAATCTGGGCTGGCTTTGTGAGTTCCTTTGACCAATAGAATGTGGCCTTGCAGCTTCCATCCTTGCTGCCCTGAGATCATCATGTAAAGCAAGCTGGACAAAAGAGCACATGCAGAGAGGCCCAGCTAACAGCCAGCACCAGCCACCAGACTGCTGGGTGAGCCATTGGGGACAACCCAGCTGACCCAGGCGCCAAAAGGCTCCACCTACCCAAGTGAGCCAGAACTAGAGGAACAGAAGGACAACAGCGAAATCCAGCCCAACATGCACAGCCACAGAGTCACACACAGGACAAAGGTGCGGTTCTACACCACTAAGTTCTGGAGCAATTTTATTAAGGAGCTATAAATCATGGCTATAACACCTTAGCAAGGATGTACTTTGAGTTGCAAAATCGATACTCTCAGTGGTGTGGCCATTATTTATGGGGGAAAAAAATTACTACCAAATCTTATTTGGTAACTCTAAAAATTAGACATTTGATACACAATGAAGTTCATGGGAATGAAATTAAGAGTTAGTCAATGATTTAAAACAATCTCCAAGGTATAGTATCAAATGAACGGTGTCCAGTCTGATTTCATTTTTGTCAAAAAGTGTGAGAGCAGAAAATATATAAACATGTGGATGAATACACATACACATACATTGGAAATAACACAGACACACACACACACACACACACCCCGATGCAAACAATTTCCAAAAAGATCTGCAAGAAACTGGTACAAAACAGTTGTTTACAAAGAAGAGGACTAAGAATTGGGAGACAAGGGTAGGAGAGAAACTACATATCACTTGTGCCCTTTTGTACTTCTTAAATTCTGAACTATATAAATATATTGCCGAATTTAAAATTTCTTAATTCAAATTTTAAAAAGTTAACACATAGTCTTTTACATCTTAAAGATATGGACTGAAATATTTCCACATAGAATGATACGTCTTAGATTCACTTCAAAATAGCTGGAGGTGATGGGAGAGGGTAGCAGAGGCTGTTTAAATGAAATGGTTTAGATAAAACCATGAGTTGATAAATAGCGAAGCTGCGTGGTGGGTACGTGTGGGTTCACTATACTACTCTTGCACCTTTGTTTGAAATTCTTCATAATAAACAGTTATTTAAAACACTAATGTGAGGTTAAATACTACTACTCAGAATGCCATCCCTCCATCATGATAAAACAGATAATGATAAGAATACAAAACATTCAGGAATATTTACAAAGTTTTGGCTTGTTTTGTTTTGTTTTTGTCTTTATTCATCTTACAATTAAAATTTTATTTCAGAGCTACTATTAATATTTATTGACTGCCAGGCTGGGTGTTCTACAGATGTTATCTCACTTGACGTTCATGTTAAATAGTATCATCATCACTTTACAAGGAGAAAACTGAGAATCTGAGTAATTCACAAGGTTACAATACAAAGTCAGTAAATGAGAGGATTCAAACGTAGGTCTGACTCCAAATCCTATGCTCTTTAGGGAAGAATTAAAAAGATAAAAAATTACAAATAATCTACGAACAGAATAATCAGCCCCTAGTGGATCAAACAGTGGGAAGCATATCCACATTTTAATGAGAAAATAGTGTGTGGATTATAATACCTTCTTTCCTGAGTTAAGTAAAAAGGATTATAAGAAAAAAAAGTTGTATTTAAATTTTTTTTAAATCTCCACTAAACTGAAAACCACTACTAGCTCTAAAAGTGTTGCACAAATTCTCAACTATTAGGCTCAAACATTTCCTTTTCATCTGTTATTAACTAAATAAATACTATAAATGTCTTCAGTTCACCAAAGTTCTGGGATTTGACTACTTTTCTGGAAGAGATTTTTTGGGGATAGATCCCATTGCCCTAGGCGATTTTTACTCCTACTTTTCTACAAATATTTTTACTTTCTGTCCTACATTTTAAAAAATTTTTTTAAATATTATTTTTGAAGCCTAGAATATTCATTACTTATCCCTTAAATACAATACTTTAAAAGAGCACAAACAAGTATAAACATCACTAGCATCAGAAGGTATTTTTTAAATCATCTATTTTGCCCTTCCTTACTATTCTGGTATGTGTCCACAGAGAAGGGAGCTTAGCTATACAAACTGTATTTTAGACTACGCTGACACCAAGGGTTAAAAAAGAATGAAAGGCAACACGCTTTCCAAAGCAGTGTGTGAGACACCCTTAAAAATGGCTCCAGCCTCTGTCCTTGCTTCCTATCTCTAAGCAAATAGCACAAAATTATTGTGATTTCCCTGTTCAGTGTCTAACTATGAATTCCTCCATGGCAGGGTCTTTCAATTCCGAACAGTAGCGTAATACTGGCACACATAGTAGGAACTCAATCACTGTGTGTGGAATTAAGAGAATAAAAATATCTTGAGAATTAACAATGCTCCCAAACAGCAATTTCCTGGCTTTCAGAGGAATGGAGACATTTTGGTTTCAGTTCTTTAATGTAATTAATTGGTGAGTTCACTGGCCATTTAGATTCTAGCAATATCAGATCCTCATTAAAAACAAACAGAAAGCCCTATCAGAAAAGTTCCTAAGCCCTATCAGAAATGATTCAGAGGAAAAATCAAATTTTAACTGGAAAAAATTATTTTAATTCTTTAATGTATAGATAAGGCACTATATTACTTTAAGATATGTACAGGAAAATATGCTAAGCTTCTGTAGTTTGGAGAGCTTTGGAAAACTGGAAACTGAGCTTGAGAGTCACAGAAACCTGCCCTGAAGCACGTCACCTTTCTGTCTGTGAGAGGTCACCAGGCTTAGGCACCACTGTACCATTTGTAAACTGTTACATATAAAATGATTACGCATTTTGTCTTCATTTACTCAAACATTTATGAAGTGCCCATAATATGCCAAACACAGTAGGAGGTGCTGTGGATAAAAGGATGAAAACATGCTCCTTGGGCTTAAAGAATTCTCAGTCTAACAGGGAAAGAATCTTACAAAACAAACCAGAAGCAAGTTGTTATTCACACACTCATGTAAATTAGAATCTGTTCTGCATGAATTCAACCTTTTCCTAATTTCCTGAATTCCTTACCAAAACCAATAGAGAGAAGTCCACACTAATAAAATTTGTCCTGGGAATTATTTGTAAAATGGATCACTTAGGCCAAACTAGCAGGGGGGAAATGGTGGATCCTTCGGCCAAGGACTTGCATTTCAAGTTTTAACCTGGACTGAACGTACAATGCAAAGCGAATGGCCCGTTACAGAAAAGCTGACAGACTCACACCACCAGCAGATGCAAGTACAACGCTGCGGTTACTGAAAATTAATGAAGTCCCTCAATTTGTATTTATAAAGTGGATATTATTAGTTTTAGATTATTTTCTGCAAGCCAATAGTCAGAATTTAATAAGATGATGTGTACAGATTGCACCGATTTTCACTCTTATCCACTGCTTGCAGCCTATGTGCATTTAAACCAAAAAACATTTGATATACACTAACTATAAATTATTTCCTTGGAGATCTCTCAGGCATGAAGAAAAAGCCTCTTAAAATAAATTTAAAATATTATATGCTTGATGGTGTATAACCAAAGGTTTAATCTCACCACTAAAGGGGCAGTCACCACAATTTTGCAACAACCCTGCAGACAACAATCAAGACAGCTCCTGTTGTTCTCTCAGTACAATCGTTGTAAACGCAGCATGGATATATTGTAATCTGGTATCTGAAAGATCAAGAGCTAGACTTCATGACAACTCATAATATAAGATTTTATTTACCATTAAATTGAGTGTTTTCCTCAGAAGACGTTGGAAAGCGTGTTATGTACCAAGCATTGTCCTATTAACTATAGATTAGCACAGTAAAATAGACATGCTTGCTTTCTCTCTGCACCCTGAAAAAGTGCAGGCTCTGAGACGTAGGCACTCAGGTAGATTTTTCAAACTTAGGAAAATGTATCTGTGCATATTTCCATCATTATTTTACAACACTTGATTCCAATTATTATTCTGCTACAAATATAAGAAATATTCCCAAAATAGTTCTCTATGATTAGTCAGGTTCAAAAATGTCTCAGGCTCCACTTCATAATGATATTAATATTATTTTAATAAAAAAGAAAGGAAAGGAAAAAAGAAGACAATTAGAATAAACACAAATGGTGACAAAACTTCAAGAAATCAGGGAACATGTATATAACTCAGTAAGCAGTGAAAGACAATATAAGTTAGTATCAAAAGCATTCAAAATGGAGATTACTAGAAGAATTCAATTACGAATACAAAAAAAAATAGCATACACTTTATTTAAATACAAACAGGTGACCCCATCAGTGTTTCAGAAATGGAATAAAACCATCTTTCACTCACCAATGCTGGATTTTCTCTCGGCAGTTAGTGACCACCTGTCATGAAAACAGATAACTACTCATGAAAAACAGGACTATACATAAAGCTACAAAGTCAGTGTATCAGAAAACTAGAACAGAGGCTTTACAGATTTAACAGCATCTCAATATACATTTTTATTTGTCAAATGCACAGAGATGTGAATGCTAGTTTTTAAGCAGCACACTTTATCACAACCCTCTAACGCAGGCTGATAACCGCAGAACAAATTACAGCTTTCCGATTCATACTTCGGTACAAAACCCGCTTCATAACTATTAGGTGACATATGATATAAGATAACTAGTATTTCGTACAATCTACAGACCTGTTTTCAACGTTACATATTTCGTAGAATACGCAAATGTTATAAATAACAAAAAAAAAACAATGTAACATCCACGTTGCATCAGCAAAAAAAAAAAAGAAATGACTAGTGAAAATATTTTATTTTGTCAGTGTATCTCCAAATGTTTTCATCTGTAATTTTTATTCTGATGCATTAAAAATGAGTTCAGTGATATTTTTCTACTACATTTTCAAGAAGAAATACTTGGGATAAAGAGATGCTCTGAACAGCCCATTTGTACCCCCAGTGAATCAGGATAAATTTTAAGCACTTCAAAGCCAGTTTAAACTATGTTTATAATATTAAAACAATGAAATTAAGCACAAAAATTATTTGTTTTCCTTAGAGCTATTTCAGTAGATTCACAAAATACTCAGAAAACAAATAAGAACACTAATCAATAAGGGGGAAAAAAACACTCAAAAGGCAATTTAAAAAATAACAGTTTTCAAAGATTACTAGTCAATGTTTTTAAATTGCCCATCAATAAAAACTTTAAACAATAATCTAAAATTCTGTAGCAGCATTTAGAGACAGAGAAACTAAGGGATAAAACCCAAAATGCTTAACATAAGGCCAAGTGAAAAAAACAGCAGTATTACCCGGTTTGAAACACACGGCTCTAGTTCACTGTTCTAATACCACTACTGTCTCTTGTATATGCTCAATGTTTCACCCAAAAATCACCAGACCTTTTGGCAGGGGGGTGGAGTGGGGCTGTCACTAAATTTTTCTATTATAACATTTAATTCCTGAAATACATGTCCTCCTTTGGGACATTTTAAATACTAAGGCAGCAATCCTGTACCAAAATACATGCTGTAATCAGATACCCAACCATACTACACATTAACTCAGCATAGAAAGTCCATTTTAGAATGAAGATCTCTCAGTAAGCATCCATCACGTGCAACACTTAATAACAGTGGTAATATATAACAGGGCACCGACTTTACATGGGGAAGAGCCGGGCTACAACCACATCAATCCATTTCACTGTTTCTGATTTGGCAGTAATTATAAAACAGACAAACAGAACTAAATGTAAATTGAAAAAGAAAAAATCTTCATGAAATCCTTTTTATAAAGTTCTATTTAACAACCCCATTAAAAGATGAGACCCAAAAACAGTCAGGATGCTTTCCAATCCCAATGCATGTGTTTCCAAGCATGAAGTGAGCCAAAAGCACAAAAAGCAAAGCCCAGCAAACCATAAGAGCAGGATGTTCATTAACCTCCACAGGATAATCCTTTCATAGCTGCATATTAACTAGTTACATATTCATAATCATTTACATTATTTAAAGGACCTCCGATGAAATTTTCTATGCAATATCCATTAGTGACAGTGTTAAAGGTTACAGAAGATAGTCTACTTAATGTTTCCAGGAAGCCTTTTTAATTAGTAAATATGTAAATTTGGCACATATGCTTTCTATGTTTAAAAAACAAGGCCCTGGTAGAGTGGCATGTCTTCCTGCCATCATCCCCTATGATCTACTCTCCACTTTGTTCTAGCTCTCTTTCCCCCAGGCCCCCCCAACTTTTCTTCCCTAAAATAGTCTCCCCAAGAACCAATATTCAAGGATAAAACAACAAAAGTCCATTTCACAATTTACAAGAGAAATTTTCACTGCCAAAATACTTTCTTATATTCAAGTCTTTATTAGTTACATACAGGGTTTAGAACAACAGAGACTTCAGTTAGGCACTTTCCAAACGGAGGCTAGATATTTTGAGAACCAAAGAAATAAAGGAAAAGGTGAAAAGAGGCAGGTACGAAAATGCACAGAATAGCCTCCTGATGGTATGTCTACTGTTATCTCTGTTTATATCATTTATAGCCCATCTACTTCCAAAAAACATTTGAACCCAGGCCGTTCTATTCCTATTTTGAGATATCCTTCTAGTTCTCTTTTACAGCAAGTTATTCAAAAAGAAGAAATTAGTCAATTTCTGCAATTTAGCTGTCAAGGAAAGTTTTACAAGGGAGAAAATCTTAGGATTCAAAGTTGAACACACCTGAGTTAAAAAAAAAAAAACCTATCTTATTTTTCTGTTAAATTAAATAACTCCAAATAATCTTATTTCTTCTGAAAATGGACTCAGATTAATTCCTTTGGTATTAAAATAAATAAAGTGACTATAAGATGGTGAGCCTGGTTCTAAGCAACTCTTGAAAAACAAAGCAAAACAACAAAAAACATTTCATCATTTTGTCGTCCTTCACAAAAGCTTTTTTTAAAGTAAGATGGCTATCTTTATCAAAAGAATTGGTTAATAGGCTTCAACTATTAAAATAATTGACCTAGTAGATTCCTTAATGTGATGTAATTACACCTATAGCCAGGAATCCCTAAACCAAACATACACTGCTGTAGCAGCCCAGCACTAAGTCCACAGCAAAGAAAAATGCTAGGAGCTGACTCGCCACTGCTGAAGAACAGTGTCACTGAGTCTTTACAACAGCCAGTAGTTACAAAATCATACGGCACACTTTCTTTATAACTCAAAACTGCCCTCACCCTAAGAGAAAAGTAACAGTGGTATATGCCAAGTCTTCATATGATGAAAATCAAGCTGTAAACAGTGCAATAAGATAGGTTTTTAACCTCTTCTGTAAAAGAGGAAACCTGCGTTCAGAGATAAAGTAACTTACCCTATATTGTAAAACTGCACAAGAACTGGTAAGAGTTAAAACCAGTTTTAAAAGCAGGTTTAGGGGCCGGGCTGGTGGCATAGCAGTAAAGTTCGCACATTCCGATTCTTGGCAGCCCGGGATTCGCCAGTTCGGATCCCGGGTGTGGACATGGCGCCGCTTGTCAAGCCATGCTGTGGTAGGCGTCCCACAAATAAAGTAGAGGAAGATGTTAGCTCAGAGCCAGTATTCCTCAGCAAAAAGAGGAGGACTGGCAGTAGTTAGCTCAGGGCTAAACTTCCTCAAAAAAAAAAATAAAATAAAAAAACATAAATAAAAGCAGGTTTACCTAACCACGTCTATCTAATCTCAAGGCCCATACTCATTGTACTGGACTGGTTCCAAACCATCATGCACCAAAAAACAGCTGTTTGCATCTGCAGTCTGCCTTCCTGCAACACTGACTGCTGCTGCTACTTCTCCACTTCCTCCAAAAACTCAGGTTCTCATACAATGAGACCTTGCCAATAACGTCAATAAAAGCAAATAAGCTTAAATTCACCAATTCACTAAGATAACTCCTTATTTGTTCCGATTCCTCATACAGCTCCTGGCCCTTTCAGCTCAAGTGACTAAGTATAAACAATAAATTTCCCAAGCCTCATTTACGTGTGTGTGTGTGTGTGTCTGTGTGTTTCAGGGGGAAAGGGTAGTAAGCTAGTCCTATAATTACTATCATATCTCATCATATTTGTAAGCCACTCATAACTAACTGAGTTAGATGCCTGGGATGACAATAACAGACAGCCCACCCAACAACCAACTTCTTTACATCAGTGTCCAGCTAACATATACGCACGTTACAAAGGGTTAAAATAATATCTGATAAATTTTAAAGTCAATAAAGTATATGGAATACAGGAATAATAATTCCTTGATATTTTTCCTCAGAAGTCACTTTTTAAAAATTATTTCATAAAGGAAGGAATGAATGGTTTAACAGTATTAATATCTCCAGGACTGGTTTCCATTTGTGCTATTTATTTTGGTAAAAGACCACAAGGGGGCATCAACCTATGAGTTTTCCATGTTAAATACAATGCCACATGAAAACCAGACTGGAACAAGTAAGCGTAAAAAGGTCAGTTTGCGTAAGTCTCAAATGACACTTCTCTCAAAAATGCTTCATTTGACTTCTAAAACTTTTCCCACTGTATTGCAATTCAAGTTCTCCCTGTACAGATGAACGTATACAACAACCACCTAAGGATTGCTGTCCTAATCAGAGCTGTCTAGATTTATATGGTTTGCTTCTCTTGCTGGACTGTGTCTTCCACAGACTGGACAGTTGTGAGTTTAACGCTGCAGTCAAAAAGGAAAAGGTATGAGTGTAGCTAAAGCCAACGGACACCGGACAGGCACTGTTATCTGACAGTTACTTACAGGCCGAAAACAATTTCTTAAAGGACATAGTGTTAAATCATTTAAGAGATGTACAAATGTCACTACCAAAGTACAAGAAGCGTACTTCAGCAAAATTAGTAAAACATTACAGGTCTTGCAAATAAACGTCTTTGCAAAGAAGGGAAGAATTGACTACAGCTTCCTAACAGAAAAAATTACAATAAACAGTAATAAAATGAGTGTTTCTGCATAAAAACTTTAAACAAATTTATTTTCTACATCTCATTCCCTTGTTGGTTTTACCTACAATTTTTTGTAGGTCTTTTTTTCTTTCGGTTATCTATTATTCATAATACCAAGTATTCCAATAAATATACAGTTCTGTGATGTTGCAAATATTTCAGACTTGTTAACATGTACACCCAGTGATGTTTCTAGGAATGAAGACCCTAACATGTCTGGAGGGCTCTGTTTCCAAATCATCTGAATTAGGTATCCAGGGAACTCTTCAGTGTACGAGCTGAGAGCTCAATGAGGTACGGGCCAGTGCAGTCAACTGCCAGATATACGTGTGCAAGAGGTCCTTCTAAAGAAGTAGAGCCCTACAAATCACTTGGCCAAAAACCTCAGCAGCAGATGTCCTCAACTCAGAACTTCTCACAATTCAGTAAGGTAATACCTTACACACAGCATACATTACAGAATACCCCCAGTAGAACGTCACCCTGTATCAAACACAAAAATATCTGCAACAAAATACATGAATATTCAAAGTAAGTGGAATCAATGCCTCCTCAGTCAAATCAGTTCCAATCAGTTTTGTCAACAAATGAATATGCCACAAATTTAGTAATAACTTTGTTTTCAGTGCTTTTTAGACCTCTGAACTGCAGATAGGGAACTGTGACCTGTATTTGTGAATATGGAATACTGCCTGAATTGCAGTTCGCATGCCCACTGTTTTACTAATCATTTCCCCTCCATTCCCATACCTTCCTCCTGGAAACCTTGCCCTCCTCTCATCTAGCACAGGCAGAAGATCCCATTTCTCCCTCTGTAGCCACAGGGAATGGAGAGGGTAGACACTGATGCCAACTGGGCCAATAAAATTTACTTGGACATAAAGAGAAACTGAAATAACTACAAATTCTAGGCCATAATGGGACGTGTGTAAGATAACAAACCATTGAAAGAAGCTGGTCTTTGAACTAACAATACAAACGTACAAGAAAACAAAATATGCACACATAAACAAAAATATCCTGCCCTTGAGATCCTCCTAACTTCCTAGTAAGTTCTTTTAAAACTTTGTTTCAAGTATTTCTATGGTTTACAACTGACTAAGAAAACTTTAGAGTAGTAAACTTGCCTCCAGAACCATAATATGCCTGTCACGATCTCAAAGGAAACAAATACTTCATTAAAGAGTAAATACAAATAGTAAGGGCCGGCCCGGTGGCGCAGCGGTTAAGTGCGCACATGCTGCTTCAGCAGCCCGGGGTTCGCTGGTTCTGATCCCAGGTGCAGACACGGCACCGTTTGGCAAGCCATGCTGTGGCAGGCGTCCCACATATAAAGTAAAAGACGATGGGTATGGATGTTAGCTCAGGGCCAGTCTTCCTCAGCAAAAAGAGGAGGATTGGCAGCAGATGTTAGCTCAGGGCTAATCTTCCTCAAAAAAAAAAAAAAATAGTAGAATAGTGGGGAAAAGAATATCCTCACTAGTGACAAAGTCAAAATAAAGCAATCTTTGAAATGCCATTTTTCACCAATTAAAGAAGTAAATTTTTATTTTAAAGAAACACCACCCACTATCAGTGAGGCCATAGTAAAATTAATACTAAATCACTGCAAGTAGCCATGTAACTTCAAAACTCAGATCAGACCTCTCCCTCCAAGTAGGGACAAAAAGCTTATAACAAATCAGTAATCCCTCTGAGCACTGGGGGAAAGCCAGATGAATACAAAATCACCTCTTTAAAGGCATCAAAGAGCTGCTGAAGCAGTGAAGACTAGAGAGACTAAGATTCAGAGAGGGGATACCTGTGGAGTTGATAACCTGAAGCTGCGGTTTTCTTGGGCAGTTCCAAGCACAAGGAAGAGGCTGAGAGTTACGTCTGTCCCTGAGCAGACAGCCGTGGCCAGGAGACAGAACAGTCTGAGAAGGCTGCAGTAACAAAACCAGAGACATCACAGGTCTTAAGCAGATAGCTGGTTTCCCTCTCATGATATCTGTCAAACTCTGAAGCTGAAAAGGCCAAAAAGCTACACTGAAACTCTGAAAAACCGAGCCCAGGATAGTGACGAAACAAAAATTCGAGTTCAGAAGCCTCCAAAGAAGGAAGTATTGGTGAAAAGCGAGGCTTTCAGATGAAAACTCTGTAGGAATCACAGGTGGCTGGCCCCTCACTAAAGCAAACCTGCCTGCACTCCATGCGGCACTTGCCTGACTTAGACCAGCTCCCGCCCTAGCCACCCACCTTCTAGGGGAAGCTCCCATCTTCAGGAGTACCTACAATTTTTCAAGACACAATTCCAGCGTTTAACTAAAACTTAACTAGGATACCAAGAAACAGGACCATATGACCAAATATCAAGAAAAAACAAAACAGAACCAAACAAACATGCAATCTACATATTGGAGTTAACAAACTAAGACATTAAAATAACAATGATTATGATGTTAAAGAAAATATATGAAAAGATGGCAAATTTCACTAGAGATTGAAATATACGCCAAAAAAAAGAATCAAACGGATAGTCTATAACTGAAATATATAAAATGAACTCAACAAATGGCATTAACAGGATATTAAACACAGCAGAAATCAAGATTTTTGAACTTCATGACAGGTCAATAGAAAAAGTCCAAATTAAAGCCCAGAGATTTAAAAACAAAAAATGGAAAATACAGAAAAGACCAATAAAAAACAAGTTAAACACTGTATAACTGAACATTCAGAAAGAGAAAAGAGAGAATGCGGCAGAAGTAATATTTTGCAGATCGTGACACGATTTTCTAAAAATGAGAGGAAGGTAATAAACAGATTCAAGAAGCTCTTAGAACCTCAAGCAAGATAAACAAAAGAAAACAGCATCAAGGCACAACACAGTTACACTAATGAGCACCAAAGAAGAGAGAAGTCTATGCACAGCAGAGGGGGAAGGAGCAAGAGGAGACCCACTGTCTTCACGGAGCAACAAGAGGAGCGGCAGCTAGAGCCAACGTCAACAAAAGACGACGGAAGCGGAAGACAGGACAAAACGGGAAAGCACTGAGGGAAAGAACTCAAAGTCTGAAATTACGTACACAGCAATCAGATCCTCCAACAGGAAGGAAAAGCAAAGGCATTTTCACACACAAACAGAATTCTGCACCAGCACATTCTTCACTCTAAGAAATACTACACGTAATGATGCAATGTGGTGGAGGTGTTAGCTAAGCCAAAAGCTGTAATCATTTTGCAATACGTAAGTGTATTGCAGCAACACGTTGTACATCCTAAACTTACACAATTTGATATGTCAATTATATCTCAATAAAGCTGGGGGAAAAATACTACATGGATATTATTCAGACTAATATAAATGCAAAAAGAACTAAAGAGCAACTGTACAGGTAATAAAAAAAGGTAAAGCTAAATCAATATTGACCACACTGAACAATTAAAGTACCGTGGTGTTTAAAACACTTAGAATTAAAATTCATGGAAGCAATAATGCAAGAGGAGGGATGGATAAATGTATGTTGTGATCTCTAGGAAAAACTTCCCTAGTAAACAAGCAGAATAGCAAATAAGTATAGTATAAACTTATAGTATAGTATATTTAATGCTAACATATATATAGTAGTAAAGTACTAAGTAAAAAAAAAACCATCATGAACAACAGAAGGGAGAAAATACACTAAGTTGTGTTTGATTAAATCAAAGGAAAGCAAAAAAAAAAAAAAAGGGTAGAGAAAAAAAGAACACAAAAGTAGGTCAAACAGACCCACACCATATCACTGCAGACCTATTAGGATGGCTAAGAGAACAGAACAAGTGTTGACAAGGATGGGGAAAAATTGGAACTCTTATGCATTGTTGGTGGAAACGTAAAATGGTACAGCCACTGTGGAAAATCATATGGCTGCTCCTCAAAAGTTAAACACAGAATTACCATATGATCCAGCAATTCCACTTCGGGGTATATACCCAAAAGAACTGAAAACAGACTCAAACAGATATTTGCACACTCAGGTTCATAGCAGCATTATCCACAACAGCGAAAAGATAAAAACAACCCATGCCCATCAGTGTATGAATGAATAACAAAATGTGGCATACACATACAATGGAATATTACTGAGCCTTTGAAAGGAAGGAAATTCTGATATGTACTATAATATAGATAAACCTTGAAGACTTTACGTTAAGTGAAATAAGCCAGTCACAAAAGAACAAACATTGTATGAGTCTATTTGTATGAGATACCTAGAGGAGTCAAATTCATAAAGACGAAAAGTAAAATGGTAGTTGCCGGGGGATGGGAGAAGGGGTAATGGAGGGTTATTGTTTAATGTACAGAGTTCCAGTTTTGCAAAATAAAAAAAAGTTCTGAGATGGATGGTAGTGATGGTTGCACAACACTGTGAATGTACTTAATGCCAATGTAATGTACACTTAAAAATGATTAAAATGGTAAATTTTATGTTATGCATATTACTATAATTCTTAAAAAACAGAAAGTAGAAAGGCAACAGAATCAAACTAAATATCATAATTCCACTATACAGAATTTGACTAAATATCCTACATAAAAGGAAAAAATGTCTAAACTGCATTTTTAAAACCCTAACAATATGCTGTTCATAAGAGACACACTTGGAAGACAGACAGATTGAAGTTAAAAGAGAGAAAAAGATCTATCATGAAAAGAAACAAAAACAAAATAAGCTGATGTAACCACATGAACATCCAAGCAGGGAGACCTGAAGACAAGAAACATCAGCAGAGATGAAACACTGCAGACAGGTGAGAATCTCAATTGACCAGGAGGTTAGTACAGTCCTTACTGTGTGCACACTGAATAACATAACTTCAAAACGTACACAGCAAAGGCTGAGAAAGTACGGAAAAAGAGAAATCCACAACTACTGTGGAGACTCTAATACACATCTCTTCATAACTGATAAAATCAGCAAACAAAAAATCAGTAAGGATTTAAAATACTTGAACACCAAGTTAACCAGCTTGAGCTAATGAATATATACGGAACTTAAAAAGTGCGGAACTCACATTATTCCTAAGTTCAGTATGGAACTTTCACCAAAACAGATCATCTACTGGGTCATAAGGCAAGTCTTAAATTTCAGTTTTGCAAAATGTGTTCTCTGACAGAACAGAATTAAACATGATATCAACAGAAAAGTAGAAAATACTCAATGTTTGGAAATTAAGAAACATATGTGAAGTAGAAAGCAAACTTACAAAACAGAAAAATCAGTAACATCAAAAATTGGTTCTTTGGGGCCGGCCTGGTGGTGCAGCAGTTAAGTTCGCATGCTCCACTTTGGAGGCCCAGGGTTTGCCAGTTCGAATCCCAGGTGCAGACCTACCCACTACTTGTCAAGCCATGCTATGGCAGGCATCCTACATAAAATAGAGGAAGATGGGCACAGATGTTAGCTCAGGGCTGGTCTTCCTCAGCAAAAAGAGGAGGATTGGTGGCAGATGTTAGCTCAGGGTTAATGCTCCCCCCACCCAAAAAAAATTGGTTCTTTAAAAAGATTGATAAGGTTGATAAACCCCTAGGAAAACAAACTAAGGGCAAAAAAACACACACATACAAATTGCAAATACAGCAATTAAAAAGAGGACATCACTACCAAATCTACAGATATTAAAAAGAGAATTTTATGAATAATTCAAGGCCAATAAATTTGAAAACTTAGATCAAAAGGAAAATTCCTCGAAAATCACATTTCCAAAACTGACACAATTAGAAATGAAAATCCAAATAGTCCTTTAACTAACAAAGAAACTGAGTCCCTATTTTAAAATATCCATACAAGGAAAATACTTGGCCCAGACAGCTGCATGGATGAATTATTCCAAACCCTTGTTAGAAACAATACCAACGTTATACAAACTTTTATAAAATACACGAAAATGAGTGTTTTTTTTATGAGGCCAGCATAAAACCAAAACCTAACATGGACATTACAAGGAAAGAAACTTACAGACCAATATCCCTCATGAAACACAGAAATAAAATACCTTAAAATAACAGGAAATTTAATCCAGCAATATGTAAAAAGGTCAACATATAAGCAAGGAGTCTTTCTCTAGGAATGCAACGGTATTTCAGTGTTTTAAAAAATAAAAGTAATTCACCATATTAACACCTTAATAAACACAGAAAAAGCATTTGATAAAATTCAACATCCATTCATGATAAAACTAGCAAACTAGGAATAGGAAAACGGCTCCTTATTTTCATAGTCTCTACCAAAAGCCTACAGTAAACATCACTTGTAATGGTGAAATATTTAAAACTCTTCCCCAATACACAGAACTAGGAACGGAAGCTATCACTACTTTTATTTAACACTGTACTAAAGGTCCTAGATCATTCAATACGGCAAAAAATAAAATAAAAGCCTTAGGAACTGGAAAGAATAAAACAACTACTAGTCAGACAATATGACTGCATATAGCTACACACATACTATCAAAACATACGGATGAGCAACTAGAATTCAAGTAAATTTAACAGCCAATACACAAAAACCAAGTATATGTCTATATACTAGCAAAAGATGAACAGCAAATAAATTATACAATGCAATAAGAAATAATAAATATCTAGGGATATATCTAAAACACATGCAAGATTTACTTTCTAAAAGAAGCCAATATTAAAATAAGTCACATAAAAACTAAATAAATGGAAAAATACGCCAAGTTCATGGATTGGAAAACTTAATATTGTATATATGTCAATTCTCCCCAAATTGATCTTTAGATTGAAGGCATTCTTTTTTTTTTTTGAGGAAGATTAGCCCTGAGCTAACATCTGCTGCCAATCCTCTTTTTGCTGAGGAAGGCTGGCCCTGAGCTAACATCCGTGCCCATCTTCCTCTACTTTACATGTGGGACGCCTACCACAGCATGGCTTGCCAAGCGATGCCATGTCTGCACCCGGGATCCGAACCTGCGAACCCCGGGCCGCTGAAGGGGAACGTGTGCACTTAACTGCTGCGCCACTGGGCCGTCCCTGAAGGCATTCTTTAGATTCAATAAATCTTTAAAGTCAAAGCGTTCCAAGCAAAACCCAAGCAGATTCAACACTGCAGAGTACTGAAAAGCTGATTCTAAAATATTAATGAAAAAGCAAACGCTCAAGAACAGTAAAGACAATCTTGAAGAAGAACAAAGCTAGAGGAATTTTACTTCTAGATATCAAGACCTAGAAAGGAAGCATGGTACTGGTGCAAGTATGGGTAAATATCCAATGAAATAGAACAGAAGAGAAGCAGAACTACACATACGTGATCACATAAATTTACAACAAAAACATACTCCATATGGAATTAGAGCTATGCCTTAGGAGTAAAGGTTACATGCTAGGAATAAAAGTAAAACTGAAACAGACTAGCCGTAGCAAAATCCACTAACAATTCTCAACTGGGTATATTGATGCACTAGTACTCTGGCTGCTGAAAGAAAGCAAACTTACCCCCTCTTTGAAAGACGGTAAGACTCTTAAGAGTCTCTATAATTTTTCACTACAATGTCTGGCATCCAATCAAAACTTACAAATCAGTCTATGAAAACAGGAGCAACTGATGAGAAACCAAGAGAAAAAATTAACAGAAATAAACCCTCATTTGACTTACATATCGCAGTTATAAGACATATACTTTATGATTAATACATTCATGAAAATTGAGGGAAGGTTGGAGACATCGACAGAGGCCTAGAATCACTTTTGTTAAGTGTCAAAAAATAAACTGTAGAAATAAAAAACACAATAGCTGAGATTAAGCATTTAGTAGATGGGTTTACTAGTAGACTAGATACATAAGAACAGAGGATCAGTGAACAGAAACACAGGTCAACAGAAAGATCCAAATTGGCATACAGAGCAAAAGGAGGACAGAAAATACAGAAGAGTAACAGATATGAGATACAGTGAAAACGTCTAATATATGTGTATTCAGAGTACCAAAAGTAGAGGAGAGAGACAATGACACAGAACCAGTATGTGAAGAGTAGACGAGAATTTTCTGAACCAACAAAAGGCATCGAATTACAGATTCAAGAAATTCTACATATTCGAAGCAGACTAAATACAAGGAAAACCACACCTAGCCACATCATAAACGCATAAAACCAAAGATGAAGAGAAAAATCCAAAAGCAGATAGAAGGGAAAACACATACAAATTCTTCAGAGAACAAAACACTAAGACTGATGGAAGACTAAGAGAAACGAAGAAAGTCCAAAGATAATGGAATGACACCTTTAAAGTGTTGAAGAAAAAAATATTGCCAGCTTAGAATTAAATAAAAATGAAAATAGAATGTTTAAAACAATAATTCTAATGTCTTTAGGGTTAAGAAACCTATGTAGAAGTAAAATATATGACAATAGCACAAATGAGAGGCAGTTGGTTAATGAAATTAAATTATCAAGAGTATTTGAATAACCTTATAAATGGCAAAGTTTCAAAAGATTAGTGAATACTTCCTACTAACTTAAGGTAGACTGTCATAAGAGAAGGACACATATCATAATCTCTAAGGTAATAAACTAAAAGGAAAACAAAAGCCAAATAACTATAAAGTTAATAGAGTGTAAAATGGAATTTAAGTATTTTATTAACAGAAGAAAGAGAAACAAAGGAATAAAAACAAAGGTGACAAGTGGAAAACATATGGCAAGATGGGTAGACTTATATCCCAACAAGCGATGGATGAAAAACTTTAAAGACCTAAATAAACACAGATATAACATGTTCACAGATTAGAACTACAAACATAAAAGGACAATGAGGTAACATCAGAATGCTAACAATGAAAAAACTGACAATATCAAATAACACAGTTAACATTTAACTGAAAAATCTGACATATTTTTCAAGTAAGAGCCTAATTAAGATAAACTAACGGTCCCTAAGATAGAAGGCATAGATCACACAGAAGGAATCGACAAGATTTAGTAAATTAGCGGTATGATGGAGATGGATCAGATCAGGCTGTTGAATAGTGTTGCCCAGAATAGAGACGGGGATATACACCATGCAGATTAAGGACAAAGATGATAAATTCAATTTTCATAGACGAGATGGAGCTGCTGTGGGCCATACAAGCCAATCTGCCCAGAATGCGACAGGTCCAGGTGAGAGCAGAGGCCACAGAGGAAGGAGGATACGAGAGAGGACACACAGAGAGAGAAAAGACGACAGCCAAAGATGGAAAGTACAGGGATTACCAACATTTAAGGATTAGGTAAAGAAACCAAAGAGACTGAGTAGGAATAGAAAAAGAGGAAGGAGAACCACAAAAAAGCAAAGTCACAGAAGTTCCTAAGGGACAGAGCTTCAAGAGGTTACCAGGGAGCAATTAAGGTTTCGAATGAAGCACAGACGTCAACTAAGGCCAGAACTGAGAAAAAGCCCACTGAGTTTGGCAAGTGAAATACAATAAAAACATGAGCTAATTACAATGAAAAGATGGAGGCAGAAATAGCTTACAGTAGGCTGAGAAGCAAATGAAAAGCAAAGAATTAGAAAGAGAGCAATTATCACACTGTATTGTGTTCTCTGTTAACACGTTTCCTCTAAGTCTTTAAGTTGCTTGAAGGCAGACAAGACACCACGCATCTAGCACAGTGCCTGGCATATAACTCACTTTTCTCTTTTTATTCTTTGGAAAAAGCACTCGTATGCAATAACTTTAATATTACACAAATCATAAAATCAAGAAATCAAAGGATTAGGAACAATTGCCAAGCCCATAGATTAAATACGATTTTTTTTTTTTTGCTATAGTGTATTAGGGTCTCTTAAAAAAATTTTGTAACAGAAACATATTTACAGTATTCTGCCCCCCAAAAACATGTCATTATCCTAAGGTACAGAAATAAGTGGAGAGTAGCCAGAAGTAACCTAGAAAGACATGAGTCAAACAATACAAGGGTCTCAAATCACATTTTAATAACTCTGGATTTCATTCTAAGTCTAAGGGGAAGCCACCAAAGGATTATGAGGAGAGTGACTAAATGATATATTTCAATTTTGCATTGTTTAAAAAAATACAGCTCTGGAAAATAGGTAGAAGGGGAGCAAGAGTGGAACCACCAAGACCAGCCAGGATTACTGCCTCCAGGTAAGAAACAATAACCTGAAAATGACAGGGGAGATAGTCAACTCAAAAAGCTCAAAACACGGTTTTCTAGGTTTTGGACATCATATTTTTCTAGTCCTTTTATCTCTTTTTATTTAGTATTGTAAATTAAATTTAAAGTAATAGCTCTTTGAGAAGGTAATTATAAATATAGTTTATAAAGCTAAACCAATTTACCCTTTGACTCAGTAATCCCACCTCTACGACTTGGTCTGAAGTCCATTCATAAGTGAGAAAAACATATGCAGAGTGACTCACTGAAGCATTATGTGTACTATCTAGCGGCTGAAAACCACCAAACGCCCATCAGTAAGATACCAGCTGAGTACCTGATGATACACCCATACGATGGACTACTACCCAACCATGGATGAGGAAGAGCTCTACCAACCCGAGTAATTCCCAGGTATATCATTTAATGAGAAAAACAAAGGGTAAAATATAATATGCTACCTTTTGTCTAAGAAAGTGGGAGGGGAGATAAGACAGCATGTTTTAGTATCTCTTTTTAAAGAAGAAACACAGGGAGGATAAACTAGAAATTAATAAAAACGGTTACCAACGGGGTAGGTAGGCGCAGGGATGGGAATGATTTAGTGTACATGGCATACCTTTTGATATAGTTATGATTTTAAACCATGTACATGTTTTATGTATTCATAAAATAAAATTAAGTCCAACTGATAAAAAAGCAAACACTAAAATTCAATACACATAGAAGCTATATATCAAATCAAAGATAAAACTGCACAGAAAAAAAATAATAATAACTCAAGGAACTTTTGAGATCAGTACCCTAACTGTGTACCCCAAGGAGGTTAATTCTATTAGAAGAAAAGGAACTGCAAAGAAATCTCAAACTTTACTTCATAGGTTTGCTCTTTGCACTGGTATTAAGGTAGTAATTCTGAAACTATTTTGTGTATGTTGTAGGATAAAGCAAATAAATAAATATGGATGTTGTTGAGAACCAAAGTTTTCACCATGGAAGATAGACTGCGGGAAGTTGAGAAAGAACCCTGCGGTAATGGCTTTGAATGGAAAGTATCAGGGACAGATGCACTAAACTCAATTTTAATTTTTGAGTTCCTTTTTCAAGCAGTTCTAACTATTTGCAAGGATTGATATTTCACGACTTCTATTCTTTCTTAGAGGTCTTGCAAAGAATAAAGAGAAAACTTACTTGTTAAACAAAAGAATAAAACTCATTTTATCTTGCAATTACCCTATGAGTAGACTGAACCTTTCTATAAGTCTAAGACACATCATGGGATCCTAGTGATTTTATTTATCCTGCAGCTTGTGATTTCAATATCCTAGTAATTATTTCATGATTACTTATCAATTACTTCTAACTTACACTTTAAAAAGCCAGTCCTTGTGGTCCAGTGGTCAAGACTTGGCACTCTCACCACTGTGGCCCGGGTTTGTTTGTGGTCAGGAACCACGCCAACTGTCTCTCATTTTTCACACTGTGGTGGTTGCATGTTGCTGTGCCACCATGAAAGCTATGCCACTGCTATTTCAAATCCCAGCAGCGTCACCCATGGTGGATGGGTTTCAGCAGAGCTTCCAGACTAAGACAGACTAGGAAGAAGGACCTGGCCACCTAATTCTGAAAAAACCTGGCCATGAGAACCCTGTGAACAGCAGTGGAGCATCATCTGACAGAGCGCTGGAAGGTGAGAGGATGGCACAGAAAGACCAGGCAAGGTTCCCCTCTGCTGGACACAGGGGCACTAGGAGTTGGAATTGACTCGTCAGCACTAACTACAAATGCTTAAAAAAAAAAAAAAAAGAGCTATATAATAAGAAATGGAAGCATCATGGAATCACCTAGAAGGATGATGCAATCAATAGTGAAAAATCATCCTTCAGTTTTCTTACTGTATTGCCCAAAATATCCCATCACCTTTCAAAAAAGTATAGGAGGCAGCGTGGTGGTGTAACGGTTAAGTTTGTGCACTCCGCTTCAGCAGCTCTGGGTTGGCAGGTTCAGATCCTGGGCACAGACCTAGACCACTCATCAAGCCACGATGTGGCAGCGTCCCACATAAAAGAGAGGAAGACTGGCACAGATGTTAGCTCAGGGCCAATCTTCCTCACAAAAAAGATAAAAGACTAGAGACACCATTTTTGTAGTCTGTTTTTAAATTTCATACACAGCTGACAATTCAGAATTTTTCACATTCTAGCCATAATGACAAAGAGAAGCGACACAAAGACACTTCACAATTATTAAACAAATCAGAATATGAATAAGAAAAGACACCAGCTCTCATTACCAGTGCTGCCCAATAGAATTTTCTTCAATGATGGAAATCTTCAAAATCAACACTGTCCAGTGCAACAGCAAATAGCCACATGTGGTTACCGAGCACTTAAAATGTGGCTATTGCTACCAAGAAACTTAATTTCTTTTAAATTTTACTTAATTTTAATTTTAAGTTTAAATTTAACAGCCACATGCAGTTAGTGGCCACCATAATGGATAGCACGACTAGACACAAATGACGATGAAAATGATAATATAAATTAAATCTCAGATTATGAGTCTTCAGATGACAATATCCTAGATGAATTTTCTCAAACTCAACAATCAATGAGCAATATACAAAATTAACTCAAAGTGTATCAATTACCAAAATCTAAGATCTAAAATTATAAAACTTTTAGAAGAAAACATAGGTGTAAATCTTTGTGACCTTGGATTCGGCAATGGGTTCTTAGATATGATGCCAAAAGCATGAGCAACAAAAGAAAAAATAAACTAGACTTCATCAAAATTAAAAACTTTTGTGCATCAAAGGATATTACCAAGAAAGTGAAAAGGCAACCTATAGAATGAGAAAACATATGCAAATCATATGTCTGATAAGAGTTTAATCCTAGATTACACAAAGAAAAACTACAATTCAACAACAAAAAGACAACCCAATTTAAAAATGGGCAAAGGACTTGACTAGTCATTTCTCCAAAGAAGATATACAAATGGCCAATAAACACATGAAAAGATGCTCAACATCCTTAGTCATTAGAGAAATGTAAATCAAAACTACAATGAGATACCTCTTAATACCTATTAGGACAGCTATAATTTTTTTAAAAAGTGGAAAATAAGCGTTGGCAAAGATGTGGAGAAATTGGAAACTTCATGCATTGCTAGTGGGAATGTAAAATTGCACAAACACAGTGGAAAACAATTTGGTGGTTCCTCAAAAAGTTAAACATAGAACTATCATGTGACTCAGCAATTCCACTCCTAGGCTTATACCCTAAAGAATTGAAAACAGGTACTCAAACAGATATTTGTACACCAACATTCATAGCAGCATTGTTCATAATTAGCAAAAAGGTGGAAACAATCCAAGTGTTCATCAATAGATAAATGGATAAACAAAATGTGGTATATACATACAATGGAATATTATTCAGCCATAAAAAGGAATAAAGTTTTAATACGTGACATAACACAGATGAACCCTGAAAACATTACAGTGTGTAAAATAAGCCAGTCACAAAAGGACAAATATTATATGATTCTACTTCTATGAAATATCTAGAATTGGTAAATTCATGACAGAAAGTGGATTAGAAGTTACAGGGGCTCAAGGGAGAAGAGAATGAGAGAGTTACGGCTTAATGGTTACAGACTTTCTGTTTGGGGTGATGAAAAGGGTTTGAAAACGATGATGGTTACACAACAGTGAATGTAATTAATGCCACTGAATTATACACTTAAAAATTATTAAAATGGTAAATTTTATTTTACCACAACAAATAAGATTACCTGGAATAAAAGATCTCTAAATTTTATTTCTTTTTCCACTCCTTCAAGTTTTTAAGGTACTTGAGGTGAGAGACAGGAAGGAAAAATATCATGGTGGCACTAGAAATGAGTTTCGAAAGCAGGAACCACGTAATGGTCTATCTTTGTATCTCCCTAAGTCTTAGAACAGATCATGCCAACTGGGAAGAGAACAACACATATCTTAATATAGTGGATGTTGAATAAAGGGTGACTGGCTTAAATGAAGAAAATAAAAGAATCAACGAGTATACAATATACTTCTAAGAACAAAAAAAGAAATAGGGTATTGCCATCTAGTCAGTCATCCAATAAGAACTCCATCATCTAATAGCTGGCAACAAGAACCTGGCCTATTCCATTTTTCTAAGAGGACGTGTGGCAGTCTTCTTAAATCTCTTATGATATTTGTGCACTAAAATTTACTTTATACAAAGAGGACTGCTATATTTAAATTCTTATTAAAATATCCAAGGAAATTGTTTTTCACCATCACTTATTCTTACTCCTGTAAATTATCTGTGAAAATCACTTAAAAATAGAAAAAGCAAAAAGGATCCCTCAGACCTACATGGTAAACAGTGGTGACGGTTTTTCCGGATATACTGAAGATGATTATTATGTCCTCAGCACTGCCCCCTGAAAGGGCCTAAATCCAATAACATCCCAGGAGCCATGAGCACTACCCGGGTCTAGATCTTGGTTTCCAGCACTTCTCATTAAAGAGAACCAGGGCGCTTTGAGGAAATAGTCAATTTCAGAACTAAGGCAAGAAAACTACAAGGTAAGCCTAAGACATCTTGTGCCAGAAAGCAAGGTAATAACCAAAGAATGATGGCACTTGCTATAAGGATGTAGGAGCTGCCTTGAAGGAGACCCCACTGGCCAAATTTCGGACAATTTGAGCATCAAAAGGAATAATGACAAATTATAACACATTGAATTTAAAAAAAAAAAAAACAGGAGTTTATAGTGATACTAAAAGAGGGGAAAGAGCTCCTCTTTACAGAAAAATTCCAGCTATAAATATAGATGGTTAGAAAAGTACTAATTTGCAAATACCAATATACTAACTGATTCAGGCAAGGATCACCCATAGTAAAGGACCGTAGGGGAAGAGGATATTTACACTGTCTTCAAGTACTATTACTATTTATAAAGTACTTATTCCTTACACAGGGGAAAAGATGCACTTATGGCGGAGAAATCTGACAGATATCACCTTAAACAAGTAATCAGCAACACCAATAATAAGATAAAATAACATTATGTCTCCTGCTGTGATGCAACAGGAAGTGATCATCATCCACGTAGTATTCTTGCCAAAAATGTTTAACTTTGTTTCCTCATGATTACTTTCATCAGACATCTCCAAACTGTGGAGCATTCTACAAGAAAACTGTTGTAAACTCTTCAAAAACACCAATTTCATGGGGCCAGCCCCATGGCCGAGTGGTTTAAGTTCATGCGCTCTGCACTCCGCTTCGGTGGCCCAGGGTTTCACCGGTTCAGATCCTGGGTGCAGACATGGCACCGCTCATCAGGCCATGCTGAGGCGGCGTCCCACATGCCACAACTAGAAGGACCCACAACTAAAATATACAACTATGTACTGTGGGAATTTGGGGAGAAAAAGTAGGAAAAAAGTTTTTAAAAAAATTTCATAAAGACAAAAGAAGGCAGGGAGATTGTTTTAGACGAAAAGAGACTAAAGGAATAAGACAGCCAAATGCAATCTCTGATTGAAACCTTGGATTGAAAAAGAGAGATATAAAGAACACTTTCAGAAAAACTGAGGAAATCTGAATATGTTAAAAAATATTATTGTGTGTCAATGTTCATTTCTTGGATGTGAAAAAAGATATTACAACTATGTAGGAGAATGACCTCGTTTAAAATGATATGTGCTTAAGTGTTAGGGACGTAATGATGTGTGCAATTTATTTTCAAATGGTTCAGTAAGAAGAAAAGAAATCTATACAGAGAAAGAAAAAGCAAATGGGACAAAGCATCACTGGTGATTCTCAACTGTCCTTTCAACTCTTCTGTTGTCTTACAAGTTTTCAAAACAAACAATTGCAGCTTTAAAAAAATGGCTTTGGACAGACTAAAGATTGAGACTCACCAATCTGGAGATGAAGGCAAGAATGACACAAGCTAAGAGATTTTTAAACCCAAACTGAAAACATTAGGTGAGAGAACAAAATCGGCAGTTCGGGTCAAAGCACAGACCACACGCATCTCCTTCACCTTTTGCCCATTAGCGTTGTGGAACAATTCTTGCCTGTTACTCCAATCTGGAAAGCCCTAATAAAATGAAAATGGGGTTTTTCTCTACCTTAAAATACTGTATTATAATGTTTATTAATAACTTCCAAAAGACTAAAAACCAAAGCTGTTTTTTCTCATGGCACATGACTGACATGATGATAAGTGCTAACAACAAAAACAAATTGTTCTAAAATAAAATATAAGTCACAAGTAATGAGTTCTGAAAACTCATCTGCTTACAAATGTGTCTTTGGCTATAAGCAAACTTATTCTTACAACTTTCCCTTTCTTAAAAAGGAAAAAAAGAAAAGAACTTCAGCATTAGAAAGATCAGATATACTCTCTTCAATAAACTACCTATAATTACTCAATTTAGAAAAAGCATTTTCTAAAATTCAATACCCATTCAGAAAAACTCTTAGCTAACTAGGAATATAAGAAAATTACTTAATCTGATAAAAAGTAAACAGAGAAAATATCCACAGTAAACATTATACTTAATGGAGAATTTCTGTAAGTTTACCCCTAACACTCACTATCACCATTTCTATTCAACCTTGCCCTAGAAATCCTAGCCAGTTCAAAAGGCAAGAAAAAAGAAAGAAAGAGCATAAGGAATGGAAAGGATACAATAAGGAAACCCTGAGGAATCCCAAAAGAACTTACCCTACCAGGTATCAAGGTGCTACAGCACTTAGCGCAGGTTTGGTGCAAGAACAGACAAACAGGCCAATGGCACAGTCGAGAAATAGAGCCACACATATAGTCACCTGATTTATGACAAAGATGACAGTGCAGTGGAAAGAAGAGATTCTTTCCAATAAATGGTAACGGGGCAACTAGGCATCCAGATGGTAAAAAATGAAACCTGAGCGGAATTCCCCATTAGACACAAAATCAATTCTAGGTAGAATATAGGCCTAAACGTGAAAGGCAAAACAACAAAGCTTCTAGAAGACAATAGACAATATAAAAGGAGATCTTTAGAACATTAGGATAAGAAAGACTTCCTAAAAAGAAGAGAAAAGAAAAAAAATAACCATGAAGGAAATGACTGCTAAAATTAAGAATTTCTACTCATAAAAGTATACCATTACAGGGGCCGGCCCCGTGGCTGAGTGGGTAAGTTCACGCACTCCGCTCTGGTGGCCCAGGGTTCGGATCCTAGGCACAGACACAGCACCGCTCATCAGGCCATGTTGAGGCAGCGTCCCATGTGCCACAACTAGAAGGACCACAACTAAAAAAATATATACAACTAAATACTGGGGGGATTTGGGGAGAAAAAGGGAAAAAAAAAGATTGGCAACAGTTGTTACCTCAGGTGCCAATCTTTAAACAAAAAAAAAGTATAACATTACAGTGTCAAATCAAGCCACAGACTAGGGAAGAAATTCACAAGACATAACTGAAAAAGCACTCATATCAAAAGTACGTAAAGACTTACTATGAATCAATTAAAATATGGCAAACAGGGGCGAGCCCGGTGGCTCAGCAGTTAAGCGGGCACATTCCGCTTCGGAGGCCCGGGGTTCGGCAGTTCGGATCCTGGGTGCGGACATGGCACCTCTTGGCAAGCCATGCTGTGGTAAGGCATCCCACATATAAAGTAGAGGAAGATGGGCACAGATGTTAGGTCAGGGCCAGTCTTCCTCAGCAAAAAGAGGAGGATTGACGGCAGTTAGCTCAGGGCTAATCTTCCTCAAAAAAAAAAAGAAAAACCCAATGCAAACAGCCAATAAATGTGTGAAAAGGTAATCAACCTCATTAGTCAATACTAGAATGGCTAGCAAATATGAAAAGGACAGACAGTACCAAGCGGTGATAAGGATATGAAGTAGCTAGAACTTTCACCCACTGCTGACAGGAGTGTAAACTGCTATGACCACTTGAGAAAAGAAACCTATGTAGAACTGAAGACACAAATACCCCATGAAAAAGTTCAGGGCAAAAACTAGAAACAACCCAAATTGTTCACCTGAAAAATTAAGAGGGTTAAGGAAGACTTTGACATCAAATCTCTAAACGTCTACCACAATGCCTGGCACACACCAAATTCGCTCTATAGGCAGGATGCAGTCCCATCCTCACTCCCTTTCTCCACGCACGACCAAGGGACACTTCTTTTTGATTCTCAAAAGACATTCCAATGGCTTCGCATCTCACAAAAATAAAAACCAAAATCCTTACAATAACCTAGTATGGCTCTCACACTGACTCATTCTGAGCTGTTTGCCCTAACTAGAAAGCTCTTCTCCAAAATATCCTCCCTTACCTTATTTTTCTACCTAGCCTTACCTATCACAAACCACCTGACGTGTTACATGGGCCTGTGCCACGGCTTCACGACTAGAATGTAATCTCCAAGAAAGCAACGACTTTCTCCATTTCGTCCACTACTGCATCCTCTTCAGAACACACCTGGCATGGAGCAGGTACTCAATAAACATCTGCCGATAAATTAAACACTTGAATTCTGGGCTTGGAGAGAAGAACAGCTGTTGTATGCA
The DNA here is from genome assembly GCF_037783145.1 of Equus przewalskii. Classification (NCBI taxonomy): domain Eukaryota; kingdom Metazoa; phylum Chordata; class Mammalia; order Perissodactyla; family Equidae; genus Equus; species Equus przewalskii. The sequence goes on along the minus strand of NC_091839.1, from coordinate 1,696,995 downwards.
GTCCATGGCTGACGCTTCCTTAAACTAAGTGCAGTTTAGTTCATCAAATAGAAAAAGCCTCCTTTAAGTTAGTTGTTCTGCTTTATGAAAAATCGGAAATATTTACCCTTAACGCATTTAATTCCCCAGGTTCTAGATCAGGAAAACATATCATTCCAAAATTCCAAGTGAGAATTACATAAGCACTCGATAATAATTAAAATAAAAATATCCTCATGAATTTTCCAAAGTTACTATTATCCTGCAAATAACCTATGAAAACCATACTACATACCACTTTTTTCACATTACAATAAAGTCTCAGTAATTCTGTTAATAAAAGATAATACACACATAAAAAATAGGTATTGCAGAAATATCACCTTAGTCAAGAAACCAAAACTCCAATCTAATGCAATTCCAAGGTAGAAGCAGAGTGAACCAGATTTCAATAGGAGGAACCCTCCCTAGAACAGAGCAAGGTACTCCACGACAGTCCTGCGTCAGGATTTGAAGGCCTAAGTCAGTGCAGAGAGGCTCCTAAGTAGCTCATTTTTCCACCAAATATTTTACTGCTACTGGTAAGAAAAGATTTAGTTAAAAAAAAGATGACCCACGTTCCCTTTTGTCCCTGTACTTTTTGACAGAGAATTAAGAGTAAATAAAACCTCCAAGAAAAAAGAAAAAAGGAAACCAACTGGGGGGATGAATGTTTGAATAAATTTTATCTGTCAACTCGAGAGTAACCAAGAAATAAACCTGCCTAACTGATGCTCAAAGCAGCCAAGGGCCATTTTTCAGACCCAAAAAGTATTTAGCAATTAAAGATACGACATCCCAGTTTTCATTAAAATAAGTTTTACTGACAGCCTTTATTGAAAAATTGTAATCTTATCCAATTTCACTCAGTTTTACGTAAAACAAGAAATGGAAGTGTGTGCTTTTAGAGCATTTCACGGTGTGTTCTCTTATACAAACTGCATGAATACTTACATAGAAGGGTAAGTGGAACCACACTATACACACTGTTCTGCAATTTTTTTTTTTTTTTTTTAAAGATTTTATTTTTTCCTTTTTCTCCCCAAAGCCCCCCGGTACATAGTTGTGTATTCTTCGTTGTGGTTTCCTCTAGTTGTGGCATGCGGGACGCCGCCCCAGCGTGGTCCGACGAGCAGCGCCATGTCCGCACCCAGGACTCGAACCGACGAAACACTGGGCCGCCTGCAGCGGAGGGCGCGAACCCAACCACTCGGCCACGGGGCCAGCCCCAGTTCTGCAATTTTTAATGCCTGCATAAAAGCTCCTTATATGTATGATGATTTATTTATTTAACCAGTCCCCTAGCGTTGGTTTTTAGTTTTTTCATTATTATAAACAAAGCTGCAGAAAACTCTTCTGTACATGTCGTTTTGCTAGGTCAAAAGAAGAATAAAAAAAGTTTCAGCCTTGATGCTATAAGTGAAATCAATGTTAAAATATTCGATACTGCCCATTTATTACAGACGTTGTCATTTACTGGGGTTGTGGCTCATTCATGCGCCTTGTCTTTTTTCCTCAGGCTACTAATGTTTTTGTTCTTGTTATTCAATGCTCCAAAGGATAGACAAGAAAAAAACAGAGGGACCGAGGTAGAACCTGCTATACTCCTTAGCTGAATTCTTCAGAAAACAAAAACAAAATAAACTGCTGAGCAACATTTAACCCACATGACCTCGCAGCCCTTCTCAACCAAGATTCCCAGAGGACACAAGGCCCCAACCCTAAGGTATCCACAGCAAGTAACCAACCCATTTCTCGCCTCTGCATCTAGAGCCTACCGGCCAGGATCCATTCTGGGGAAAACCGGAAAAAGCCCTTCAATTCATTTTTGTCAGGTTTTAATTCTCAGAGAACTCAGGCAGGCCTAGGCCAAGGCCGAGCCCAGGGCAGGTTTAATCCGACCTGCCTAACGGAACCTAACCGGCACACCAGTACAGAGCTCTGACGACACTTTCCCTTTCCTGCTCCAAGAGCGTCCCGGCCGCCACCCCCTCCAGGTCACCGCGCTCCTCCCGCCGGGCGGGCTCTACAGCCGAGGTCCCTGGAGAAACTCTCCTTGGCCGTCAAGTCTTCCTACGCTCCCCTCCAGGCCCCGGCCGGCGATCCCAGCCGTCTGTCCTGCGGCCTGAGGTCTCCCGTCCCCCGGGAACGCGCTGCACCCACGGCAGACGCGCGCTCAGGGCCACAGCACGGGGCGGCGGGGGCCGAGCCGCGCCCGCCGAGGGGTCCCCAGGCCCGCCCCGCCCCGCCCCGGGCAGCGTTCCGGGGCCCCGGGGCCACGCCGGCAGCGGCTCAGGGTGCCCGGCGTGGATCCCCGGGATCTCGGCCACGCTGAGGCCACAACACACCCAGGGTCTCCTCCTCGCAAGCCGGCCGGGACGGGCCACGTGCGGCAGCACCACGCACGCGCCACCGCGGCGCCGGCGCCGCCCCCACTCCCACGCGGCGCGCTCCGGCCTCGAGGCCGCCCCGAAGCCCGGCAGAGCGACAACCCGCAGCAGTTTTGCCAAAATTAACGAACTGGTTTCATGAAGAGCTGGCCCTCCCTGGTTTTCCTCTTTAAAAAAATTAAGATTCACTAACATCACAATGTAAACGTGCTAAACCTGTTGCCTTTTTAAACCCCCATCCTGAAAAAAGTCAAGTTCAAAGCCCAGCCGCTGCGGACGGCGTCGGAGGCCCCGGCGCCCGGACCGCACCGCGCGGCCGTCCTGCCCGACTGGCCCCCCGCCGCTGACACCGGGCAAACGACCTCCTAACGCTCTGACCCTGACGGTCGCTCCCAGGACGGCAGGGAACATCTTAAGTAAATGCTGCTTTGCAAAGTAAGAATTTCAAACTTTCGGAGAGTGCGACTCCGCAAGGCTGCAGAATACAAAGGCGACATCTCGGGTGAAAAGGCACCGGCTTCACCGGCGCGCGTCCTGCCCAGGCCCGCCGGGCGCGCAGAACTCTCCCCCCTCCACGGGCAGCGTGACCCTCAGCCCCTGCACGACTGCGCCTAACCTCTCAGGAAGCGGCGTCCACCGGACCAGCACCAGCCGCCCGGCGGGAAGCGCACGGCCGCGCCGGGCGGCCCTCGGCGGACTTCCGTCCCTCACGCGCCGAGCGGCGCCCCGGCCGGGCGGCCAGCGAGCCCACAGCGACAGCGAGAGCGCGGCCGCCCCGCCGCCCGCACTCCACAACTCGCTCGGACGCCCGCGGACGGCCGCCCCGCCGCCCCCGCCGCCCGCGAGGTCAGCGCCCAGACAAAGGCCGCCGAGCCCGCTCCCCGCGCTCCGGGCCGGCGCGGCCTGTTACCTTTTCCTGCTCCTCGCGGAGCCGCGCCACCTCCGGGGCGCGCAGCGGCGCGGCGGCGGCCGGCGCGGGGGGCCCGGGGCCGAGCGGGGCCTCCATGGCGGGCGCCGGCCTCAGCGCGGCGAGCGAGTCCTCAGGCAGCCTCTGCGGGGGCGGCGCGGCCGGCGGCTGTCCGGCGCCCGCGTGCTCGCCCTCCTGCGCCGCGCGCCCCGCGCCGAGGAGGCCGCGCCCGCCTGCTCCGCGGCCGCTGCTGGCGTCCGGGCTGCCCGCGGCCGCATCTCACACGCGCATGCCGCCGCGAGCGCGGGCGCCGGTCCGGGGCCGCCTGTCCGGGGCGCCGACCCGCGTCCTCCGGGGCCGCGCCTCCTCAGGCCGCGCCCCGCCCCGCCCCGCGCGGCACGCCGGGAAGCGCGCGGCCCCGCCCTCGCCCCGCCCCTGGCGGTCACGTGGCGCGACGGCGGGCGCAGCCCGGGCCGCGCGCGTGGGAGCCCCGGCGGGCGTCCCTCCCGGCGTGGGCCGCGCTCGGGCGTGCGCGCCGTCGGGGCTGCGTCGGGCGGAGGGGGCCTGATTCGTGCGCTCTGGCGGCCTCGTGAGCACGTTTAATTTTAGCACATTCAACTCTTTCCTGTGCCTCTTTTAATGAGTTAAAATACGCAATTATATTTTGCACGTGTATTAATAACTGCACACATAATTTTTCCTTATATAAAACTAGTAGTATATTATGTTTCATTGTATTATATTAATATATTGCTATGTATGGACTAGATTTTTCAAGGATAACTTTGCCCACACTTTTTCTCTGATTTCAGAACTCCTGTCACCTCGTTCTCGTACAGCCTCTGTACACAATGGGCACCCAATTAATGCTTGCTGAATGGAACCGGCCTTGCCCCAACAACCGTCTCTGCTCCCGTCCGTGCAGAGGTCACACCCTGGGGTGCCTGCCTGCTCTGTTTGCTTCTGTCTCTCCTGGCTAGCTCTCCAGTCCAGAAATACCCATTCCCATCTGCTTCAAAGAAAGAAAGGAGGAAAACTTGGGCAAGGGGGAAATGTTAGTTCCTCTCTTTTCCTCACTGCATTTCCAACACCAGCACCTCTGAAACAGGCAGAATCTGACTGCTCTGGCCACCTCCTCTGGCACCACCATCATCTCTGTATCCTCAACCACCTCAGTAGCTGCTTCTCGGGTCTGCCTGCCGCCACTCTTGCCTCCTGTAATGGACACTGGCCGCTGCCCACCCCACCGACCCTAATTCAGATGGTCAACCCCAGTCCACATAGCTCCTTGTCTGTGGGAGGCCGATCCACCCCCTGCTCCAGTCTAAGGGTGATTCGTTTTCCCTGTAAGTGGTTGGTTCAGGAAGGGGCATGTGACACCCCACAAATAGAGGTTTTCTGAAGGCTCCTGAGAAAGTTCTTCCTCATTCTTTACAGGTGCTTCCATAAGGACTCTATCCGTCCCTTGGCCAGGAGGTACAAAGCATGCGGCCTCGTGTGTTTCGGGTCTAGAAATACCACCTAGACACCTAGTAGAGTCAGTGAAGCTGAGTCTGTGGCCAGCAGAGCCAAGAGACAGACCTGATTCCGTGACTACATCACAGAGCTTGTTTCAGGGCTGAATGAGCCAACTCTGAAGTCTGCATTACCCTGGACTTCCAGTTAAAGAGGCCAGTAAATTTCCTGACTGATGAAGGCAGTTTGCATCAGGATTTCTATCACTGGCAACCAAAGACACCTGATTCACACCCCCTAATCTAGTCAAAAGTAACCACATCATACCACTCTCCCTCTTAGAGCCCTCGGTGGCTTTCCACTGCAACCAGAATAGATGTCCTACTAGACACCTATTGCCCTACTAGACAATCTAGATGTCCTACAAGAATTCTGCATGATGTGACCCACCTTTCCCACTTTCTTGCAAGCCTCCTGCCACTCATGCCAAACACAATGGTTTTCCTCTTCTTCAGACACTCCAGACTGATTCCTGGCTCAGGGTCTTTGACTTTGCATCCTTCTACCTGTAATGCTCCTCCCAGATCTATGCACGGTTGAACCCTTGCTTCACTCAGGCCTCAGTTCAAATAAAGAGGCTTTCCTGTTTTCTGTCCATTGAAGCCCCTCCCCTCGCCTCCAAGCATCTGCCAGCACCTCACTTTTCACACTGTCTTCACGGCACTCTTCACTCCTCAAAATGATCAACTCTACGTTTCCTTGCTAGTTATCAATCTCTCCACGCTGGATTGTGAGCTCCATGAGGGCAGGGACTTGGTAGACATTCAATAAACATTTGCTGTTTTCTTCTACTAGGTCGTTGAGCCTGGACTTATTGTGCTGCCCCAGCCCCTTCTGGGTCTCTGCCGTGTGATCTTCCTGCTCAGTGCAAGAGACAGGCCCACCAGACATTCCGAGGGCCTGTGTGAACAGCAGAAAGGAGACCAGCCTGGGTCAGAATGCTTCCTGTTCAATATAAGAATGTTGGAAGTAGCAGCAAAAGGACTCGGACTTCAAACCCAGATAGACCCAAGTTCTAGTCCCGACTCTGCCACTGCCACTTCCCTGCTGAGAAGCCTTAGGCGAGAAACTTAACCTCCCTCTGCACTTCATCCAGGTAGAACAATGCCTGTCTCAGGGTTGTCCTGAGGAATAAAGGCCATCGGAAATGTAAAAGCCGGGACAGATACTTCCTCCATCCATCGGAAATCCTTCAAATTATGATCACCTATCCAGGTGAACATCAGCTACTCCAAAACACTTTGTTTAGTCACTGAAACACCGTTAAATTTTAGCAAATATTTGTTGACCCCCTTCCATGTGCCAGGCCCTCCTCTGGGCCTGGGGGACAAGAGGTGAGCAAGGCAGGCACCAGCCCTGTCAATGGATCTTGGAGTTGAAAGACCTTCGATGAGGTGCCTACAATTCTGTGGGAGTCTCTGCTTAACCCCAAGGTCAAAAGGTCATCCCCTCCATGAAGCCCCCGTAGCACTTCATCTGCATGTCCTTAGGGATGACACCGACCACTTCCACCCTTGTAGTATGCGGTTTCCCCTCCAAGATCAGGGGTCAAATCTTCCTCAAATCTGAAAAATCCATTGCACCAAGCATGGGACTCAGAACAGTTTGTTACCACCTCTCGGATGCTGGAGACAGAAACTCAACTTAAAGTGATTTATATAGAAGAAAAAAAGAGGGGGTCAGAAGGACATCAGGTGACAGGAGGGTGGAGTAGGAGGCCCTGGGGGTCAGTCCCCTTGCCAAAACAGCCATCAACTGGGGACAGAAAACACTTCAGAATCAACTATTTTGAAATGCTGGAAGCTGATCAGACACTTAGAGCAACGAGGGGAGTGCCCCGTGGAGGAAGAAGCTGCTGACTGTTGGAAGGAGAATAGCGAGGTGGGCGAGAACCCGCTGCCATGCCCCGGTCCTCAGCCCCCACCCCACCATGCAGCTGTGGGGCTAGCAGTCAGTATTCCTGGAGTGGGGGCGGATGCAAGAGCGGGCAATGAGCTCCCTGTCCTCCAAAGGTTTGGGTTATGCGCTTTGACCACTTGAAGAGTTCCCTGAGAGACTGGTGGAGACTGGCACAGGCTCTCGTCTTGGCTTCAGCCCTCTCGGGTTGCAGCAGTTTCCCTTGATGCTATCTATCAGAAGACTTAAAGGGACAGGACACCTTTTATTTTTTTTGGTAAGGAAATCTTTGTCAGATCACTGGCTGACTGCAGAGACAAGGGAACAGAAATTTCAATGACCACACACCCCAAGGAATACACTTTGAGGAAAAAATCTTGGAAAAGTCACCAAGTAGGTGACTGCAACCCTCACAAGTGAAAATCAACAATTCCTTAGGAGGAGGACAGCCTGACTTCCAGAGTGACCACATTATGATCCTCAAAACGTCTGGTTCTCAACACAACATTACAAAGCATACAAAGAAGCAGGGAAGTGTAGCCAATTCACAGAAAAAGAAATCAGAGACCACCCCTGAGGAAGCCCAGACATGGGAAATACTAGTCAAAGACATTAAATCAACCTTCTTAAATACGCTCAACAAGCTAAAGAAAACAATGGATGAAGAACTAAAGGAAACCACAGAACAATGTATGAGCAGATAGGGAATGTAATAAAGAGATCAAAATTATACAAAGGAACAAAATAGAAATCCTGGGGCTGAAAAATACAATAGCTGCAATAAAAAATTTACTAGAGGACGGGGCCAGCCCCGTGGCCGAGTGGTTAAGTTTGCGTGCTCTGCTTTGGTGGCCCAGGGTTTCGCCAGTTTGAATCCTGGGCACGGACATGGCACCGCTCATCAAGCCATGCTGAGGTGGCATCCCACATGCCAGAACTGGAAGGACCCACAACTGAAAAAAAAAATACACAACTATGTACTGGGGGGTCTCTGGGGAGAAAAAGGAAAAATAAAATCTTAAAAAAAAAATTTACTAGAGGGAGCCCAAAAGCAGATTTGAACAGGCAGAAGGAAGAATCAGTAAACTCAAGTATAAGGCAATTAAAATAATCTAGTCAGGTGCAGAAAAGAAAAAGAATAAAGAGAAATGAAAGGAGCCTGAGAGCCTGTGAGACACCGTCAAGCATACCAACATATGCTTAATAGGATTTCCAGAAGACAAAGAGAGAGAGAAAGGGCCAGCAAAAATTTTTGAAGAAATAATGGCTGAAAACTTCCCAGATTTGATGAAAGATATGAATATACACATCCAAGAAGCTTAATTAAGTGCAAGCAGGATAAACTCAAAGAGACATATATCCCTGAGACAGATGATAGTCAAATTTTCAAAACCCAAAAGCAGAAAGACAATCTTGAAGGGAACAAAAGAGGAGTGATTCATCATGTACAAGAGAGGCTCCAAAAGATCCACAGCTGACTTCTCATCAGAAACCACAGAGGCCAGAAGGCAGTGGGATGACATAGTCAGTCCTGGAAAGAAAAAACTGTCAACCAAGAATTCTATATCACACAAACCATCTTTCAAGAATGAAGGAGAAATTAAAACATTTCCAGATAAATGAAAGCAGTTAAATTCGCATGTTCCACTTCTCTGTGGCCCAGGGTTCGCTGGTTCGGATCCCGGGTCTGGACATGGCACTGCTTGGCATGCCATGCTGTGGTAGGCGTCCCACATATAAAGTAGAGGAAGATGGGCACGGATGTTAGCTCAGGGCCAGGCTTCCTCAGCAAAAAAGAGGAGGACTGCCAGTAGTTAGCTCAGGGCTAATCTTCCTCAAAAAAAAAAAAAAAAAGCTGAGGGAATTTGTTCCTAGTAGACCTGCTTGCTGAGGACTGCTAAAGTGAGTCTGCCAGGCTGAAAGGAAAGGACACTAGACAAACTCAAAGCCATATGAGAAATAAAGAACACTAATGAAAATAGTAATTATAGAAGTAAATATAAAAGCTAGCATCAGTGTAGGTTTGGTTTGTAATTCCTCTTTTTTCACCTGTGATTTAAAAGGCACATGCATAAAACAATAATTATAAATATGTTAATGGGCGCACAATGTATAGAGATGTGATCTGGGACAAGAACAATATAAAAGGGGAGGGGCATAATTGTATAGGAGCAGAGTGTGTGTATACTGTTGAAACTACATTGATTTTATTCAAACTAAGGTGTTATAAGTTTAAGATGGTAATTATAATCCACAAGGTAACCACTAAGACTGTAACTGAAATACAAGGAAAGAAGGGAATTGAAATGATTCACTACAGGAAATCTAATAAATACAACAATGGAGGAAATGAAGAACAAAAAACATAAAAGATACAGAAAAATGTATAGCTAAATGGCAGAATTAAGTTCTCTTTATCAGTAATTACTTTAAATGTAAATGGATTAAACAGTCCAATTAAAACAGAAAGATTTACAGAATGGATTTTTAAGAAATGATTTATCTACATGCTGTCTGTAAAAGACTCACTTTAGACTGAAAGATACAGAAGGGTTGAAAGTAAAAGGATGGTGCTGTGGGCGGAATTGTCTGCCCCCAAAATTCATACGTGAAAGATCTAACCCCCGGTACCTCAGAATGTGGCTGCGTTTGTAGATACAGCTTTAAAAGGTGTTAAGTTAAAATGAGGCCATTAGAGTGGACCTTAATCCTATCTGGCTCATGTCCTTATAAGAAGAGAAAATTTGGAGGCACAGAGAGATGACTATGAGAGGAGGCAGCAAGAGGACAGCCATCTGTAAGCCAAGGAGAGGCTTCACAGAAAACCAACCCTGTCACACCTCGATCTTGGACTTCTATCCTCCAGAACTGCGAAAAAATTAATTTCTACCTAGTACTACCTATTCTAAATAGTACTACCTATTTTACAGAAATAAACAGGATGATACGAGAACACTATGAGCAATTCTGTGCCTGCAAATTGGATAACCTAGATGAAATGGACAAATTTCTAGAAAAAACAAACAAAACTATAAAAACTGACTCAAAAAGAAATAGAAAACTATGAATAGGCCATTAACAAGTAAGGAGAATGAATCAGTATTCAAAATCCTTCCAACAAAGAAAAATCCAGGACCAGATAGCTTCAAAGGTGAATTCCACCAAACATTTAAAGAAGAATTAACAACAATTCTCAAAACCTTCTACATTTTATAAGGTCAGCAAGACAAAGACACTGAAAGAAAAGAAGACTATAGATCAATATCCCTTATGAATATAGGTACAAAAGCTTTCAGCAAAATACTAACACCCTGAATTCAGCAGCATATTAAAAGGATTATACACCATGACCAAGTGGAATTTATTTCCAGGAACACAAAGGTGGTTCACCATATGAAAATCAATCAGGGCCAGCCCTGCGGCCAAGTGGTTAAGTTCCTGTGCTCTGCTTAGGCGGCCCAGCGTTTCACCAGTTTGGATCCTGGGCGTGGACATGGCACAGCTCATCAGGTCATGCTGAGGCAGCGCCCCACATAGCACAACCAGAAGGACCTACAACTAGAATATACAACTACGTACTGGGGGTTTTGGGGGAGAAAAAGCCAAAAAAAAAAAAAAGAAGATTGGCAAAAGTTGTTAGCTCAGGTGCCAATCTATAAAAAAAAAAAAGAAAGAAAATAAGAAGTGTTGGCAATGATGTGGAGAAATTGGAACCCTCTTTCGTTGCTGGTGGTAATGTAAAATGTTACAGCGACTGCGGAAAAGTTTGGCAGTTCCTCAAAAAGCTAAATATAGGGGGGCCGGCCCCGTGGCCGAGTGGTTAAGTTCGCGCGTTCTGCTGCAGGCGGCCCAGTGTTTCGTTGGTTCGAATCCTGGGCGCGGACATGGCACTGCTCGTCAGACCACACTGAGGCAGCGTCCCACATGCCACAACTAGAAGAACCCACAACGAAGAATACACAACTATGTACCGGGGGTCTTTGGGGAGAAAAAGGAAAAAGTAAAATCTTTAAAAAAAAAAAAAGTTAAATCTAGAACTACCATAATACCCAGCAATTCCACTCCTAGATATATACCCAAAAGAATTGAAAATAGAGACTCGAGCAAATGCTTGTATATCTATGTTCATAGCAGCATTACTCACAGTAGCCAAAAGGTGCAAAAAATCCAAGTTTCTGTCACTAGATGAATGGATAAACAAAACGAGGTGCATATATAGTGTGTATGCATGTATACATATACATATGAACATTACGTAGCCATAAAGAGGGATTAATTTGTGATACATGCTACAACATTTATGAACCTTGAAAACATGAAATATGCAAAATGAATATGAATTTATGAAAACATACGTGAAATAAGCCAGACACAAAAGTACAAATATTGTATTATTCCACTTATATGAAATATCTAAAATAAGTAAATTCATAGAGAAGAAAGTAAATTAGAGGTCAAGAGGGCTGGGGAGAATGGGAGATGGGAGTTATTGCTTCATGTAACTGAAAAGTTCAGTGATAGTTTCAGGTAAGGCTAGATCCAGGAGTTCAATAAATAGCATCATGACTATGCCTTTCTCTTTCTCTTATTTGTGCTGTCTTCTGAATCGGCTTCATTCTGAAGCAGTTTCTTCATGCATGGTGACAAGAAAACCATAAAAACTTCCAATATTCCAAGTCATCGTCACACTTATTTAGCAATCTTAATGGGAGGAAGGTACCTCTTTCTTCCTGGATTGGCTGGCTTAATTATCCACACCTAGAAACATAATGAATACAGGTAGGAGAAGCTGTTTCCCAAAGAAAATCTAAAGAAACAGGAGAGGATGCTTGCAGACAAAATCTAAAATGCTCACCACAATCTCCAGGCCTTTAACAAGAGCCGCTGGTGCTCAGGAGCCTGCACGTTCCTTCCCTTTTTAAATTTTTTATTGTTTCAACCTACTGTTTTCTTTGGTTTAGAAGTTAGCCAACAATAAATTGATAAGTAACCCCAGAAGAGGAACGATGAGAGTCCTAAATGACCCACTTAGTGGATGATCAAATGTCTGTGTCAATTAGGATTAAGTTGCAAAAGTGTTACAAAACCTAACTCAAACTGACTGAGTTGAAAAGACAATTCGTTGGGCCTCATAAGTGACAAGTTAGGAGTGGGCCTGCCTTCAGACGCGGCCTCACTGAGTGGCTCCAACAACTGGGCTTTCCTTGTCTTCTTTGAGCCCTGTGTTCTGCTGCTTTTACACCCTTCTAGGCCTCTGGCGCTCCAGCCTACCGCCCCTAGGCTCCAGTGGGTAAGTGCCTGCTGTGAGCTAGAAGGACAGCGTCAGTCCCCCACTTCTCCCAGCGGGGGCTCAGGGCAGCCCATTGGCTCTGACTGTGCCACATACCCAATTCTGCAGCATAATGTGGCTGGAGGAAAGAAAAAGCTGGGGCAGCACCACCCAATCCCACAGAGCCCACAGCTCGGGCACCGCAGCAAGGAAGAGGCGCGCTGGTTGGCCAAAATCAAGCCAGTGTCTGCGCACCGCACACATGCACAGGGGCCGCGTGAAGATGGTTAGTTGGGTCATTTTGTTGGCAAATTGGGACTTTAGTCTTGGACTTGATGGTTAGGGATCTGAGGTTCCTCTGAGCCTTTCTGACTCTGAACGGAATCAGCCTGGGGAAAGAGAGAGGCCAGGAAGGGACTGGAAAGATCTGTGGTCCAATCCACTTCTATCGTTTCCCAGTGAGGGAGCAGGTGGAGTGGGCCTGGTGGTCAAGGTCTCTGCCTTACCCACACCCACAGCTCCTTCTCCAAGAATCTGCTTCTGCTGTACCTGCTCAGCGATTCCTGCCCCTGTGTTCAACCTGGTCCTCTGAGAAACAGATGCCAAGACAAGATTAACATGTAAGGAATTTATAAGGGGAAACACCCGTGAGGGAAAGTGGGGCAGGAGTCAGAAGAGAGCGCAAGAGCTTTGGCATACAGTGTAGGTCTGACTCCAACAGAGGGAAAGAGGGAAAGAAGTCTGGGTGGAAGCATCTAAGACTGCAACGCAGTTTTAAGGAAAGTTTGGCAAGGCCATTGAGGAGTCCTCAAGCTAAAATCAGCCATCAAAGGAGTGCCACATCTCCCAGGAACCGGCCTGACTTAGTATCCCTGCCATACCCAGTTATAAGCTGGTAAGCGTGGCCTTGGCAATGGGTTTCAAAGCACATTAGCTGAGGCCCTTGGTCAATTATACCCCCTGCAATCAGAGAGCTGGCTGCCACCGTCCACCACCCAGTCACTGTGTGGTGGCGGTCTTAACTGGCTGGGCTGCTTGGTTCTCTCTGTCAGAATGGGACCCTGAGGCTTGAGGCCAGAGGTTGCACACTCAGAGGTCTGCAGGTTCCAGAGCCTTTCATGAAGGAGCAATGAGGGCTGGAGGGGCTGGCAGACCAGAGTTCCAGCCCGTCTAAGGGAGCTACCGCTGCTTAGCTCCAGCCAACTGACACCTCGCGGGATTCAGGCCTAGCACGGTCCCATTCTCCACGAGAAACCGGATTTCTGGATTTCTAGTGACATCACCCAATTTTTAAGTGTTGGCAACTAACTGAAGTTTCACAAATAAAGTGAAACCACGTGCTAGCCAAAACAACAGTTCTGTGTATTTGTGAGAGGTCCATGTTGAGGTTAGGCTGGCGCACTGGCCAGAGGTGCTGAGAGAACCCTGCGGAGAGTGAAGAGTGAAAGATGCAGAGAAGGCTGCAGGGATGCTGGGCCACACAGCCTGAGAGCACATCTCCCAGGACCAGATTGTCCTGACTCAGCCCAGTACCACTCTTGGGAGAGCAAGTGACCTGCTGGCCCTGCGGCTCTCTGAGAAGTCTCCGGTTCCTTTCAACCAAATCTCCTTTTCTTCTTGAGCTCATTTAGATGGGTCCCTAGTCCTTAAAAATACACTACCTGAATTCAAAGATATACTTAGTAGCATACTGTGCTCTAAAGCTACAGTGATCAAGACAGTGTGGTAACGGCCGAAGGGGAGACACGTAGATCAGGGGAGCTAACAGAGAGCCCAGAAACAGACCCGCGCATCTATCAACGGACTCTTTGATCCGTTGGTGCAAAGGCAGCTCGGTGGGTAAAGAACAGTCTTTCCAACAAATGCTGCCGGGAGAACTGGATGTTCGTTTGCAGAAAAAGAAGCTCTTCACACCCCTCACACTTTACACAAAATTAATTCAAAGTGTAAAATGCAAAACTATAAAACTTCTAGAAGGAAACATAAGAAAAAGTCTGTGTGACCTTGGGTTTGGCAATGAAAAAAATTTGATAAATTGGGCTTTATCAAAATTAAAAGTGTTTGCTCTGCAAAATACGCTGTTAAGAGAAGGAAAAAAACAAGCCACAGACTGGGAGACATTATTTGCAAATTGTGTATCTGCTGAAGGACTTCTATCTAGAATATATAAAGAACTCTTAAAGCTCAACAATAAGAAAACAAATAATCCAATTTAAAAATGGGCAAAAGATCAGGACACTTTACCAAAGAAGATGCACAGATGGCAAATAAATATATGAAAAGATGCTCAACATCGTTTGACATTAGAGAAATGCAAATTGAAATAACAATGAGGTACTACTTACACACCTATTAGAATGGCTACAATCCAGAAAACATGACCAATTGCTGATGAGGATACGGAGTAACAGGAACTCTCGCTGGTGGCTGCTGGGAATGCAAAATGGGGCAGCCACTTGGGAAGACAGTCTGGCAGCTTTGCACCAAGTTAAGCATAGACTTACCCTACAACCCAGCAATTGCACTCCCAGGCATTACCCAACTGATCTGAAAATTTATGTTGACGCAAAAACCTACATGCAAATGTTTAATACATCAAAGCCAGGACACAGTGCCAATATGCATGGGTTGAGTTAACACAATATTGTGCAAATCAGGAACTGCCTGTTTTGGATTTATTGCTTCCTGTCTTGGGGCCTCACTTCCCCCAACAAGGGGAGTGAGCTGGGGATTTGTGAGGCGCCTCCTACCCCGCAGTTGAGGAGCTCAGGAGTCCACAGATATACCCACTTGAGGCTTTAATATCACCTGGACCTGGCTTCACACTCAGAGTTGCCAGATCTAGCAAATAAAAACAGAGGACACTCAGTTGAAGTTGAATTCCAGATAAACAATGCATAACTTTTTAGGATGTCCATGTAATATCTGGAACATATGTATACTAAAAAAAATTGTTGAGTATCTGAAATCCAAACTTCACTGGGCCTCCTGTGCTTTATCTGGCAGTCCCCATCCCCTCCTGCCCTTGGGGGCAAAATAAACACCTCGAGCATCAGGCACTGATTTCAAAGTCCCTGTGGCTTAAATGGATCACTTTCATCTGCCAGAAACTGAAGATTGGAAACCAGTGGACAAGAACAAAAGAAAGTTGGGCAAGGGGAAGCGGGGGAAATGGAAAGGCATTCCGTGAAGGTAGCCTAGCTCAGTCTGAGGCGCGGTCCACAGCAGTTCTCAACCCTGGCTGCAGATCAGGAGCTCGGAAGAATACTACAACTGGATCTCACCTGGGGGTTAGGAATTTCTTAAGCTCTTGTGACGATTCTACTTAACAGTCAAGGATGCTGTTTGCTTGCTGCCAACACACCATCCAAACTTAGTGGCACAAATCACAGTTCTGGGGGTTGACAGGCTCAGCTAGGGAGCTCTCAGAATCTCATGCAGTTACGATTATCTTGAAAACTTCCTCTTGCACAAATCTGGACTTGAGGTTAGCTGTCACCTGGGGCTTCAGTAGAGTGGGCAGCCAGGACACCTATATGTGGCCCATCCTTCTGGCCTGCATGTCCTTTCTGGCAGCTGGCTCCTGAGGGAAAGCCGGGTGGAAGTGGTATCACCTTATCTAATCCAGCCTCAGAAGTCACTTAGCATCACTTCAGCCACATTCTGTTCATCACAAGCAAGTCACTAGGCCAACCCATATTCAAGAGGTGGCGAATCAGACTCCATCTCTTGATGGGACAAGTGTCAAAGAATCTGTGGTCATATGCTAAAACCACCAAGTGTACCAATTTGAAAAAGAAGTCTCCAGAATGCACTCCCTTTTCTATACTCCCCTACCATCACTGCTCACCTAGAAACGTGCAGTGGCCTTCTCAGCACTGCCCCCATCTCCCACCACAGTCTGCCCTCCACACTGAGCTGGAGTCTCAGGCTCAGAACCATCCCCATCCCCACTGCCCAGAGAGCAGGGTCCAAGGCCTCAGCAGCCTTCGAGGTCTCGCACCGGCTGGCCTTTGTGTCTCTTGCCCACTCCACCGCCTCAGGCTCTGAGGCAGCGCCAGTCTTAAACAAGCAGTGCTCTCCTGAACCATGCATTGCTTAGCCCCTGACTCATGGGCACGCCTTCCCTCTGCCAGGATCAGCCGGTCCCCCACTCCACCTCCTGCTCCTCCTTCAGGACTTTATTCAGACCCCTCCTCTGAGAAGCCTTCTCTGAGCGTCCCGAGAGTGGGCCAAGCACAGCACCCCGACCTCCCTTTGCTACATGCAGGTCCTTTCCCAATTTTGCTCTTAACTGTGTATTCAAGCGTAACATCCATGCAGAAAAATGCACAAGCCTTGCGCATAGCTTGGTGAATTTTCACAAAGTGAGTACACATATATACCCAGCTCCCAGATCAAGAAATAGAAGATTTCTAGAACCACAGAAGCTCAGCCAAGGCCCTTTCTGTTCACTGTCCCCCATCCAGCCCCTCCCCATGAAGCCCTGGTAACCACTATCCCTACTTCTAACCCTTTAGATTGGTGTCACCTTTTTCAAACTGCATGCACATGGCCTCGCACAGTCTGTGCTCTGGGGTCTGGCCTCTCCCATCAGCGTCATGTTAGTTCATAAGGCATTTTAATCAGAGCTGGCTGTATGATTTGCAGGGCCCGGTGCAGAATAAAAACGCGGGACCCTTCGTTCAAAAATTATTAAGAACTTCAAGATGGTGACAGCAGAGCATAAATCAAGTGTGGGGCCCTTCTGAGCTTCTGTGTCCCCCTAAGCCACATTCCGATGAAGCTAGCCTGATGCAATCGCCTGTCTGCTCGTGTGTCTCCCCCTTGCAGGCAGGACCTGTGTCGACCCGGGATGGTGTTGGCTGCTGTGAGCTGAATACGAAGGAGCCAGTGTCTCTCCAGCACTTTCACACCCTTAACCCACGTAACCTCACAGAGGCCCCGCGGCCTGGAGGGAGGCAGGTCATGACAAGCATCACACCTGCTTTGCAGATGCAGAGTCCAGACGAAAGATCCACGGGACTAACCCAGGTCCCACAGCGGGCGCATGCTGGGGCTGGCCCTCATGCTCAGGCCCCATGCCCAGCTCTGCCTGACCCCCTACTCTGTGCCAGTGCTGGGCTCAGGATGAACGGAATAGAGGCCCTGCCCACAGGCACTTACAAGCCAAGTAGAAAACAGAAACAGGGCTTACACACGTGAAAAATTATTAACCAAAACATTTTTTCCTTCAAAGTGGGCCTCGTAGCTGCCAGAACTGGAGATGGTCTGTCTCTCCAAGCAAGAGGAGTCAGTTGGAGGGGAGCGGGGGAAGACAGGAGGCTGAGGGCAGGCAGTCACCACGGGTGATTGGAAGAAGCGCGGGGGGACCACAGCCCGGCGCCCACAGGCACAGGCCAGTCAGCATGCAGGGAGCACCCCGCTACCCTTCAGCCCCTGTGGCGCTCGCGCCCAGTCCTGGAGCAGAGTCTGATCAGCGCAGCTCTGCTCAGGTGCCCACCCCGGCCACCCCAGGGCTGGGCAAGGGAGGGCTCCCCCTCCTGTTCCCACTGCAGGAGAGAGGAAATTCACCAGGAGGAAGTCAGGGGGTCATTAGGACCAGGGAATGGTAGCTTGGTGCTAAAAAATGGCAAAAATTCCCCTACACTGCACGCATTTGTTTGTGTAGCCAGTACATGGAACAATAGTGAAGGGCCCCCAACCTTGAAAATAATTTTGCCTCTGCTTGTGGAGAATCTAGTAAAGAAATTCCAGAAGCTGAGTCTGCAAGCACCCAAACATTTGTGAAAGGATGGCTAAAGTAAGAACTCTCGTGCCACACACTAACGGACGGGCAGCTATAACGCGGTCAAGCTTCAACTCACCACTGACAAGTGGAAACCTCCCCAAGGGCGTGACTTCCTTGGAAGACAGACCATGTTAACGTTGGCACCGTCATCTCCAAGGAGCCTGGGAAAGAGTGGGAGGGTCACTTGGAAATAATTCACAAAGAACACCCACCTGTGACACAGAGAGAGGCCTAGAATCTCACAGACGTGAGGATTCCAGCTCTCTGTCGTGGGCGGGAGCACGTCACCAGGCCTCCCCCACCATCCCCCGATGGAATGAACCCCTTGACTGCCATCCTGCCCTGGCTCCAGGCCCAGTTAACAGTAGACGGGGAGGGACCATGTAGTTTGTGGAAGAGAGCTGCCTCCTGCTCCCCGGAGTGAGGGAAAGGGCCCTACTCAACCTCCCCCGCCCCCACCCTCCCCCCCCCCCCCCCCCAGTGCTAGGCAGGCTAATATTCCTGGCCCAGCCACCAGGCAGGTTTGTGAAAGGGTGGAAATGTTGATTCCACTTATGCGAGCATATTCTGCTCTAGGTCTGGGTGGAGCACAGCCACTGAACAGCAGTGGGAGCCAGGCCCTTCTTACCTGTGTATCAGTTAGCTATTGCTGTGTAACAAACCACCTCAAAGCCCAATGGCTTAAAAGAACAGTAATTCCTCATTCTTCATGAGTTTGTGGGTGGGTGGGGTCCCACTATGGGTTGTGCTTGGCTGGAGCACTTAGCTGGGTCAGCTCTGCTCCACGTGGCTCCCGTCTCTCATCCTCCTCTTAGGACTGGCCAGCTTTGCCCTTCTCTTGGAGAAGGCAGAGATGCACAGGAGAGCAAGCAGACACACTGGGCCTCTTGAGGCTTATGCTCAGAACTGGCACACTGTCACTCCAGCCTTGTTGTGTTGGCCAACACAGACTTCATGACTCACTCAGAGCCCGAAGGAGAGGACCCTGCAAAGTTACTGGGCAAAGGGTGTGGATACAGACAGAGTGGTGATGAATGGGGCCACTAATGAGATCTACGCCCTGAGGGTGAGGGGCCGGAGGGCAGAGCCTAGGAGGCAAGCTTGATCTAAGGTGGGCCCCAAGGGCAAGCCCAGCCAAGCAGTGAGGAGCTGGGAGGGAGCCACCTGGGACACACCCGGGCAGGGAACAGAGCCTCTGGAGGCAAGACACCGCCGGGCTGGCTGGCTGGCTGAAGCGTCCTGAAGCAAGCAGGGAGGGAGTTTGGACCCCACCACCTTCTCCTTGTGCCCAGTAAGGGCTTGTGACAGGGCGCCTGGGCCCACAAGGGACCATACCAGGGCAGACCTGTTCCAAAAATCCAGAGCAATTTTTGGTGTATCTGTCTTTATTTAAATCATGCTTCCTGAACTTTAGCTATTTACATTCCAATTTTCTCTCTTTCTTTGTCCATATCCACTTGCCACCCGTACTAATATTTACTTGATATTTTTATCTAAATCACTCATTTTTAATAATTTTAATATCCATGAAATCATGAACTTATGTGCTACTCATATTTTTACCTAATACCACAGTAAAATAAACATATAACCTCTAGGATAAAAAAAATTATTTATGTTGTTGAAGAAAGACAAGTCCTGGCAGAATACATAGAGTGTGAATCTGTTGACAGACTCCAGAACGGCCCAAACAGAAGGAGATCGCTACGCGCCCAAGGTAAAGTTCTGAAGGGTCATGCCCATGAGGACACACAGTTCAGGGGGTGGATGCCTGAGGTCAGGGGGGGATGGGTTGGGCACGCAGGGGCTTCTAGAACAGCGGTGTTCACTCTCTTAAGCAGGATGGTAAGCACATGGCTTTTATCCCCTTCAGTCTACAGAAAGGGTGGTGTTTAGATATTCGACATGTAGAGAGAAGGAGCAAGAAGAGGGAAGGAAACATTGTTGCTGTGATAGTGACTAAGCCAAAAGCGAAACAAAGTAAGCACCCACACTGCCTGCCTGGCCCCTTCCCCAAGCCATCTCTCGCTGCATTTTGAAAGGCCCCGTCTGAAGGGGAGACCTGCCTGTGCAGACGCTCACCCAGGCGCAGCTGGCCTCTTGGGGAACCGCCGAGCTTCCTGCGCTGAGGCCCCCCGCGCTGGGCATGGTAGACAGCAGGTACCGGGCACATGCAGAGCTGCCCTGAGACTGCCGGGAACAGGCAGTGACATTGCAAGCGCAGTATCGAAGCATCGTGCAAAAGCTGTGTGCAGCCCTTGGGGACCATATTGGCTGCTGGGTTTCCAAAGGAGGCTTTCTGTTGACCAGATCTGTGTCTCCTGTCTCTAGAGGTATTTGAGGGCTCCGGGACTCAAGCAAGTGTTGAAATTCCATGTGAACACAGCCATCTTTCTTTTTTCTTTTCTTTCTTTCTTTCTTTCTTTTTTTTTTGAGGAAGATTAGCCCTGAGCTAACTGCTGCCAATCCTTGTCTTTTTGCTGAGGAAGACTGGCCCTGAGCTAACATCCATGCCCATCTTCCTCTACTTTATATGTGGGACGCCTACCACAGCATGGTGTGTCAAGAGGTGCCATGTCCGCACCTGGGGTCCAAACTGGTGAACCCAGGGCCGCTGAAGCGGAACGTGAGCAGTTAACTGCTGAGCCATCGGACTGGCCCTGCATCTTTCTTTTTAAGGCTCTGCTCCTCCTGACTCGGGCCTCTCATGGTCAGCCCTCACTTAGGAGAGCTCCAGCAGGGGGTTTGTCACGAGAACCCCAGGCCCTTTACTAGAGGGGCTCGCAGCACCTTCTGCCAGCTCTGGTTAGCTCCTCTTAGAAACTCTTTTCTCAGTGGACAGTGAGCCCAAGAACAAGTCAGGGCCGTGGATGTTCGCCTTTCGTTCTGATGGGGCTGAAGGGACCCTAACTTGACTATGGGGCCCTTGTCGCTCCCAGGATTGCTGAGAAGGGAGCTTGGCCCAAGGGGTGCTTTCACTTCCAGAGAAATGAGGCTATCCAAGTTTGCCAGCGTTTGGGGTGTATGTGTGTGCTTGTGTATATGTCTCATCTAAAATGTTGTATCCAAAGCAATTTAGACTCTTTTAAAGGCTCCGGGGGCACTCACTCATGTTGGTGTTTACAAAAGAATGAATAAATGAGTGGGGAACTGGTGTTACCTTCAACTCCACAGGTTCCTGGCTCCTACTCTAAGACCAGAACATAAGTGATGCCCTGGAGTCTACCCCTTACTAGCTGTGGGATCTTGGGAAAGTTTCTAAACCTTTCTGAGCCTCACTTCCCCTGTATGGAAAACGGGTTGATAGTAATTGTACTCATCTCATAGAGTTATTGTGAGAATTAAACGAGATGGTGCGTGCAAAGAGCTTAGGACAGTAGCTCGGCACAGCAGGATCACTCGATCCCTCAGTAGGGCGTGATGATGGTGATGAAGATGATGATGACGATGACAACGCAAGTCGTTTCCAGTCCTTTGCCTCATTCATTCCTGGTTTTTTTAAAGCAGCCTTCTCAAATATTTTGGTCTCAGACTCTTTACACGCTTAAAAATTATTGAAGATACCAAAGACCTTTTGTTTATGTTGGCTTTATCAACTGATATTTACTATAAGTTGAAAATGAGAATTTAAATTTATATTTATTAATTATATTATTGATTCATTTAAAAATAATAATAAACCCACAACATGTTAGCATAAATAAAATGTTTTCATTAAAAAATAACTTTTTGGGGCCGGCCCAGTGGCACAGCAGTTAAGTTCGCAGTTCCACTTCAGCTGCCCAGGGTTCTCTGGTTCGGATCCCGGGTGCAGACATGGCACTGCTTGGCATGCCATGCTGTGGCGTCTGTCCCACATATAAAGTAGAGGAGGATGGGCATGGATGTTAGCTCAGGGCCAGTTTTCCTCAGCAAAAAGAGGAGGATTGGCAGCAGATGTTAGCTCAGGGCTAATCTTCCTCAAAAAAAGATAAATAAATAAAATTTAAAAATCCAGTTTAAAAACAAACAAAAAAATAGCTTTTTAAAATTTAGTGAGAAGAGTGGCATTGTTTTACATTTTTGCAAATCTCTTTTATGTCTGGCATAAGAGAAGACAACTGTGTCTTATATCGATTTCTCCATTTAATCTCCTTCCATATTTTGTTTCTGTTGAAAAATATGAAGAAAATCCAGACTCACACAAATATGTAATGGGAAAAGGGAGGTGTAGTTTACTAGCCTTTTCAGATAATTCTGGATAGTCCTGGAAACCATACCAAAAAACTCACTAAGTGGTAGTTTCTTAAAGGAAACTTACAGCGTGGAGTCTGAAAACATATGGATAAGCTTTTTGTACTCTTTGCGTTAAACTTCACTGGTCTACCTTACACTGTGTATTTAAAGTAGAGTTCTTTGCAGACAGCATACAGTTAGGTCTTTCTTTTTTTAGTTGACAATCTCTGTCTTTTAGTAGGTGTGTTTAGGTCATTTACACTTAACGTAATTATTTATACCATTGGGTCTAAATCTACCACCTCACTTGTTGTTTCCTGTTTGTTCCATTTGGTCTTTGTTCTGGGATTTTTCCCTCTTTTTTCTTCCTACTTTGGCCTGAGTATTTTTTTATTCCATTTTTCTTTATTACGGCTTATCATTTACACTTCTTTGAAAAGTTGTCTTTAATGTTTTCCTTAATGCTTATATATACATCTTTAACCAGCAACAGTCTTACCCTCAAATAATATTATACCATTTCACTTGCAATCGTATGCTCTCAATTTCTCCCTCCCACGTTTTGTGCTGCTGGTATCATATATTTTACTTTTGCATATGCTATAAACTCTCAACAAATTGCTACTATTTTTACTTTAGATGGTCAATTATCTTCTAAGTGATTAAAAATAAGAAAAAAATGTCTTCTACCTTTACCTTCATCTTAACCTTTTCCACTGATCTTTATCTTAGTGTAGATACAACTTTCTGTTTGGTGCCTCTGAGCTTCTTTCTGACACCAAATATGTCGTATCTTTTACACCAATTCTCTGACACCAACTGGGTGACCAGCAAATGAATTCAATTCTGACACCCTCTGCTGAAGTTAGTACAAACCCCACCAGGTAAGGGCTCGGTCCGCAGACTGCCCCCTCCTCGGATGCCAGCCGCAAATGGGGTGCCCAAGCTACCAACACTTCTGCCCAGTTGACTACAAATTTGGGGGTTCCCATGGGCCCCATCAGATTTGTTGATTTGCTAGAACAGCTCACAGAACTCAGAAAAACACTTTACTTACATTTGCCAATTTATTACAAAGGATACAACTCAGGAAGAGCCAAATGGAAGAGACACACAGGGCACGGGGTGGGGGAGGCGTGGAGATTTCATGCCTCTTCTGGGTCCGTCACCCTCCCAGCACCTCGATGTGTCCACCAGCCAGGAAGCTCCCCTCTTCCCTCTGGCGGCTTATGGGTTTTTGTTCCTTAGGGAAGTAGGGAAGAAGGGTCTGGAGGGTATTCTATTCCTTTCCTGCAACAGTGGCCAATCCTAGCCTCCCAGCCTGCACCACCGAGGCCGGCTCTCTCTGGTCTGCTGCTTTACCCTAGTCCTTCTCATACGCACCTGCTAGAGATCTGTGGAAACTCCCCCTGAGTCTGGGTGCCCAGGGCTTTATATCCTTACACTGGTCCACACTAGGCTCTAGGAATTTGCTAAAATTGATAGCTGAATGATTTTTCCCTCTTGCATGGTATTTGGAGCTGTACTACAGGTGAGCTGGTGCTCGTGTCTCATCTGTCTTTGGAGGCTCCTGTCTTTCCTTAGATTTCAGGCTGCTTGGTTGCCCTGCAGCCTCAGCTCTCGGAGAGCTCAAGGAAGTGTTTGATTTTGTAGTTTACCAGGCGTTCTCTTGTTGTTAGGTTGGGAGCAATGCTGTTCCCCACCTTGTACATCCCAGTGAAGCAGAGCCCTGTAACACCCACCTGCACTTGGATGGGTTTTGTAACATCACGTTTGTCATTTGGAAAATGTTGGTTCACTAAGTTATGCAGAGCTGCCAAATGTCAATATTATTATACAATTTCAAAAATCAAATTCTTTACTGTTTCCACTGATCTCATCAGAAAAGTCTTTAAATATTGAGAAGCTTTCAGGCTTATGGTGGTAGATACAAGTTTTCCCAAAATTCTAATGTTCAACTTGAAATCTTTTTTTGGCTTTATTTTTTCATTTAAAAAAATCTTTTTTTTAAGGTATACTTTTTCTTTTTTAAAGATTGGCACCTGAGCTAACAACTGTTGCCAATCTTTTTTTATTTTGCTTTTTTCTCCCCAAATCCCCCCGGTACATAGCTGTATATTTTAGTTGTGGGTCCTTCTATTTGTGGCATGTGGGATGCCACCTCAGCATGGCTTGATGAGCGGTGCCATGTCCACACCCAGGATCCAAACCAGTGAAACCTTGGGCCGCCAAAGCAGAGCGCACGAATTTAACAACTCAGCCATGGGGCAGGCCCCTAAGTTATACTGCTTAGTGAGGAAGATTGGCCCTGAGCTAACACCTGTGGCCAATCTTCCTCTTTTTTTTTCCTCCCCAAAGCCCGGTACATAATTGTATATCCTCGTTTAGGTCATTCTAGTTCTTCTATGTGAGATGCCACCACAGCATGGCATGATGAGTGGTGTGCAGGTCTGCACCCAGGATCCGAACCAGCAAACCCCAGGCCACCAAAGTGGAGCATGCAAACTTAACCAATATGCCACCAGGCTGCCCCTCACTTGAAATCTTGAATTTTATCATTGTCAGCACATCCTGCCAGTTGCTTTCCTTGAAGTGATGGGCTTATTTTGTTCATTTTCAAGAAATGTCTCCCAAATACCCAAGTCTGAATAACCATAGTTTTATGTGTCAGGACTTTCTTTCAAGTGAAGGTGGTGTTCCATAACAAAAGCAGCTAGTTCAGCTGGCAACTCACACGCTCGCGCCTGGAGACAGCTGTCCTAGCCAGTGTGGCAGAACAGCTCTGCGTGTCCTCCGCGTGGTCACAAGAATCTTACAAAGATGGGTGCTCAGTGACTGACATTTACTAGCAATAATTTTTTCTGCTTCATTAGGGACTTTCTTAAGTGAAAGTGAACTGTTTGTAGTCAGGAGTTAGTGGGATGAAAAGCACAATGGCTGCTGGTACAGTTGGGCGCTGCTGACTCGGTTAGCGCCAAGGTGCCAGCCCCTTACTTGCAATCACTTTTGCACCATCAGTGCAAATATCAACAGAGTTTAAAAGGCAAATAACATCTTAGTTTACTGTGTATAACTGTAAACTGTAAAATAGTCTTTCTCTGTTTTCTCGTTAGTGCTGTGGAGTTAATTCTGACTCCTAGTGACCCCCCTGCCCGGTCTTTCTCTGCCATCCTTTCACCTTCCAGCGCTCTATCAGATGATGCTCCACTGCTACTCACAGGGTTCTCATGACCAATTTTTCAGAAGTGGGTGGCCAGGTCCTTCTTCCTAGTCTGTCTTAGTCTGGAAGCTTCACTGAAACCCGTCCATCATGGGTGACCCCGCTGGGATTTGAAATAGCGGTGGCATAGCTTTCAGCATCCCAGCAACATGCAACCACCACAGTGTGACAATGGCAGACGGGTGGTGTGGGTCCCTGACTGGGGCACGAACCCCAGGCTGTGGTGGTGAGTGCTGAATCTTAACCACTAGACCACCATGGAGACCCCTTGAAAAGATCTCAGGAACCTCCAGGGATCCACAGATCACACTTGGAGAACCATTTCAATAGAACTTTGCATAGTGCCTGGCACAGAATAGGAATTCAAAAAGTGTTGAATAAGTAAACACTTTTTATGTATTTTATTTTTTAAAATAAAGATAGGTATCCTGCTATCTTTTTATGGGAAAAGAGGCTTTCTTTAAGGCACAATAAAATCTTGATCCAAAATCCTATTTCCAGTTGAATGCATGCAGGTCAGGCAACAGCATGGACTGAATTTGGATGTCGGGACATCTTTCCCCAGACCTTTTCTTGTTAACGTATCTCACAACTCTTGCCTCCCTGCCCGACTCTTGCCTCCCTGCCCGCTTCACTGGGGTGGGAATGTGGCCCAGGCCTGGCCAATTATCAAGTTCCTGACCGCTCCCGCCCCCCCTCTCCCCCACCCGCCGAGGATCAGAGAACAGTGCCGGAGAAACAGACTGCAGGTGAGCCAGGCCAGGGGTCCACCTCTGGCTGAGCAGCAGCATCACCTGGGGAGCTTTCTTTTTTCTTATGGAACATTTCACACCAATGAAAAGGTAGACCAGTGTAATGAATTTCTGACACCCAGCTTCAAAATGATCAACACGGTCAATTTTATTTCATCTACACCCCCACCTACTGCCTCCCCACCTACTTATTTTGAAGCAAATCCCGTACGTTATATCATTCCACTCATAAAAAAAAGCATACATCTCTAAAAGATACTGTTCATAAAATATAACCTTTTCTTGTAAAAATACCAGAAAATCATTATCAGAATATCATTATCAGACCTAAGAAAAAATAATAATTCCTTTTTTTTTTATTGTGGAGGAACATTTAACGTGAGATCTACCCTTTTAACAGATTTTTAAGTGTACAATACAGTATTATTAACTGTAGGCAAAGTGCTGGACATCAGCGCTCTGGAGAGCAATCATCTTGCATAACTGAGACTGTACCGGTTGCGTAGTGACTCTCCGTTCTCTCCTCCCACAGCCCCTGGCAACACCATGCTACTCTCGGCTTCTACGGGTTTGAGTAGTTTGCATTCCTCACAGCAGTGGGATCGCGCGGTGTTTATCCTTCTGTGACTGGCTTACATCACTTGACATAACGTCCCCAAGGTTCATCCAGTTGCTGCGTATGGCAGGACTTCCTTCTTCTTTAAAGCTGAATATTTCACTGGACGTATATAACCACATTTTCTTTATCCCTTTATCTGTCAATGGACATTTAGGTTGTTTACGCATCTTGGCTGTTATGAATAATGCCAGAATAACATGGGAGTGCAGATATCTCTTGGAGATCCTGATTTCAATTATTCTGGATAAAAACTCTTAGAAGCATGTTACTGGATCATATGGTAATTCTATTTTTAACTTTTTGAGGAAACTCATATGGTTTTCCATAGCGGCTGCACCATTGTACATTTCTACCAACAGTACAAGGGGTCCAGTTTCTCCACATCCTCACAAACACTTATGTATTTACATTTTGTTTTTCGATAATAATCATCCTAACAGGTGTGAGGTGATAGCTCATTGTGGTTTCGATTTGCACATCCCTGATGATTAGTGACGTTCAGCATCTTTTCACATATCTGTTGAAACATTAATAATTCCTTCATATCATCCAATATCCAGTTAACGTTCAAATTTTGTAGATAAATAGCCACTGGGCCCCACTCCAGACCTGCTGGAGCATGATCTCTGTCCTCCGGCATGCAGCCAGGTGGTTCTACCTTGGCTGGATGTGTGATCCTGCCATGGCCAGCAGCCCCAGCTGGGGAACTTTGAATTGGAGGCAGTCATTGTTATGGGAAATGCCTGCCTTTAAAAGTTTTTGCTCTTAGTGGAGGCAAAACTTGAATGTATTTCTCTTTGAAATAAATACTTAAAACATCACAGATAAGGCTGAAGTGTCCTCGGACCACACCCTTCAGTAGTGGTCCTAGCCCCGACCCCAGAGGCTATCACAGTTTGGAGAGTATCTTTCCATACTATTTCCTGTGCTTTCAACATTCTTCCTTAAGCTGTACCCCAAATTTGCCTCCCTGGAGTTCCCGAGATTTTGAGATCTATTTCCGCCGCTCCTTAATTGCCTTGCCAACATTTGAAGATGGCTCTGGTGGCCTTTGACTTTTTCCTTCTCCAGCCTGATGTCCCCTCTTTCCTGGCTTTGACAAGGTACGGTCTTGTCAAAGTTCAGGCTTGGTTCTCTGTGCCCTGGAATCTTGCCCAGAGCTGGATTTCTCCCTAAGGCTCCTGGTTCCCCAGCCCGCAGACATGTAATGAGGAGGAGGTTTGGGTTGAAATGAAGCAAAATTGGCCATGAATTGATAATTGTTGAAGCTGGGGATTGGGCTTGGGGAGGGGGATATCATACTCTTCCATCTACGTTTGTGTGTATACATTTTCCATTATAAAAAAGTGGGAAGTAAAACAACAATGTGATGCCACTGCATACCAATTAGAATGGACAAAATCTGGAACGCTGACACCACCAAACGCTGGGGGGGCTGTGGAGCAACAGGAACTCTCATTCGTTGCTGATGGGAATGCAAAATAGCAGAGCCACTCTGGAAAACGGTTTGGTAGTTTCTTACAAAACTGAACATAGTCTTACCATACGATCCAGCCATCACATTCCTTTGTCTTTACCCAAAAGAGTTGACAACTTATGTCTACACAACAACCTGCACACAGATATTCACAGCAGCTTTATTCATAATTGCTGAAACTTGAAAGTAACCAAGATGTCCTCCAGCTGGTGAGTGGATAAATAAACAGTGTTGCATCCAGACAATGGAACATTATTCACCACTAAAAAGAAACAAGTTATCAGGCCCTGAAAACACATGGCGGGAACTTAAATGCATTGTTACTAAGTGAAAAAAAAATCTGAAAAGGCCACATGCTGTATAATTCCAGCTATACGACATTCTGTAAAAGGCAAAACTATGGAGACAGTTTAAGATCAGCAGTCGCCAGGAATTTTAGGGGCCGGGTGAGGGACGAACAGGCTGAGCACAGAGGACTTTCAGGGCAGTGCAAACTCTCTGCGTGATACCATAATGGGGGATACGTGTTGTTACACATCTGTCCAAACCCATAGAATGTCCACCACCAGGAGTGAACCCTAATGTAAACTTTGGGCGATGACGATGTGTCAATGTAGGTTCATCAATCGTAACAAATGTACCACCTGGTGGGGGGTGTTGATGATGGGGGAGGCCATGCATGGGGGGGCAGGCGGCACATGGGCAATCTCTGTACCTTTGCCTCCACTTAGCCGTGAACCTAAGACTGCTCTAAAAAATTATCTCAATAAAACACAAATTTTGGAAGTGGGAGGGGGAAAATCAGTGGAGCGCCTGATATAGCGCACATAGAGTGAGGGCTTTCTGCCCTTCAGAAAATGTTTTTAAAAGCAAACCAGGAGCTTTCAGACAAAGCAGGTCCCAGGCTGTTCCCTGTGACCAGGCGGAGACAGGGTCTAAGTTCTCCCCGTCGTCACCACCCCGGCCTCCTTCCCGGGTCACTGCCGCGCAGTCTGCTGGGCGGGGTGCTGCTCGGCGCCGTGTTGGGGTGTAACGGGCTCCATCGCCAAGGGCTGCGACTAACGCACCAGTCTTCCTCCTGAGAAATGTTATTTTTTTGTTACTTGATAGTAGTCATGCCAAGCAAATTTTTTTTTTTACCTCAGGTATAGAAATATACGAACACTGTGCTGCTTTCTAAAGGCAGCAAAATGAGCCTGATGAATTACACTTCCCTGTGCAGATCCATAAGTGGCGCCCTGATATTTTTCTAATTCTTCTTTCTCGCTCTCGTCTCCCTCTCTCCTCCACGATGCAAGTGGCTGAGCCGTCCCGCTGCTCATTACCTACGTGCGCACCAGGACTCCAGGGTTACAGTCGTCTATTCTCTGGAGGAAACGAGGTCGATGTTCTCTCCTGCCAGCTGCATATATTATTGACCTGGTGGCCCTCCCAGCCCTGAGAGCCACATGGTCGCCCTCCCTCTAAGTGTATCCCGGGCATTGTAGCAACATAAACTATATATCATCATAATGTGAAAGCAGCCGCAGGGACTCAGAATTACTTCCCCTGGCTTCCCGCTAATCCTCCGGCCCATGCTGGGCCTTTGTGGAGGGCCTGGAACTCACACAGCACAGGCAAACGGATCCCCACACGGCAGGGACGAGCAGAGAGAGGCAAAGGTGACAAGGACCCCCTTCTACAGATGGCAACACCAGGCCTCCACTCTGGACTCTCCAGCTGTCCAGAGAGGTGAATGACCTGCCTCTCTAGCCATTTTTAGGGCCAGCGTAGCTTTTTCTCTTTTTTAAATTTACAAGTAGTAAATGAGGTGCACCCTATGGTGCTCCTTCATTATGGCTTTTCTTGTTCCAAGTGAAAATCATCTTCTTTCTTTTTTTAAAGTGCAAGATAATACATGATCACAAGAGAAAAATCAGAAAATACAGTGAGGGGCTGGCCCCGCGGCCAAGTGGTTAAGTTTGCGTGCTCTGCTTCGGTGGCCCAGGGTTTTGCAGGTTTGGATCCTGGGTGCCGACTTAGCACCGGTCATCAGGCCACGCTGAGACGGCGTCCCACATAGCAGAGCTAGAAGGACCCACAGCTAGAATAACAACTATGTCCTGGGGGCCTTTGGGGAGAAGAAGGAAAAAAAATACAGCAAAGCAGAAAGAACTTAAGGAAATTCAAAATTCCACACACTCAGGGAACAGATACTTTCTCTCTATGTAGGTCCTTCAGTATCCCTTCATTTCATTCATTCACGGAGGTATTTTGAGCTACTGATATGTGCCAGGTGCTCTGCAGGTGTCAGATACAAAGTCATCAACAAATGGCTCCTGCTCTAGAAGAGATCCACCAAGTGGAGCCAGAGCAGTGGACGAGAATTACGCTCAAAGCTTTTCTGTGTGTACAGAGACCCACGCACACAGATACATTCTTTGCAAAAAGTGGAGTCACATCATACATGCTATTATCCTGATTTTGGGCCTAATATATCAGAAAAATAAATTTCATGCCAGTAGATTCATTTTAGAATGACAAAAACAAACTCTAGAACTAAACCTAACAAGAATTGTGCAAAATCTACATGAAGAAAAACAAATAATTTTTACTGAAGATCATTAAAATAAGGATTTCTAAAGATATAAATTTCTCAAGATATAAAGCGTGTGCAATGTCTCAATGCTGAGAGCCTATGATTCTCCACAAATTAATCTATATATCTGATGCAATCCCAAATAAAATTCACAAAGATTTTGTTATGAACTTGTTAATATTTCTGAGTTCATCTGGAAGTGTAAATGCCAAGAATAAAAAATTTGTATAAAGAGCAATTGGGAGTACTTTGCCTGCAAATACCAAAATACGGTTTAAGACAACAGCAGTCAAACAACATAGCATTGACGTAAGACTAGGAGAGGTCGGTGGAATAGGACAGAAATTCCAGAAACAACTCTTAAATTAAATTTAGCATTTCAAATTAAAAAGGAACTAGTAGGGGCTGGCCCTGTGGCCTCGTGGTTAAGTTTGTTGTTCTCTGCTTTGCTCGGGGTTCGGATCCCGGATGTGGATGTTAGCTCGGGGCCAATCTTCCTCAGCGGGAAAAAACAAAAAGAGCAACTAGTAATGGAGTATTTGACAAACACTGTTGGAATAATTATGTAATTATTTTGAAAAAGAATCTTCTACTTAACTCAAAATAGTAACTCAAAACTAATGTCAGATGTTTTAAAGACTCAAAACAATAAAAAGTATTATAAACATAGCATAAGAAAATATTGTAGAATTTTAGAATACTTTTTTGGATAGGAAAAGCATTCTTAGGCAAATCTAGTAGACATGAAAAGAATTAACAAATTTAACTGTGCAGTAAACTTCCCTCCAGCAAAAGACACTACAAGACATTTGCTTTTTATTTTTTTGAGGAAGATTGGCCCTGAGCTAACATCCGTGCCCATCTTCCTCTGTTTTGTATGTGGGACACCTGCCACAGTGTGGCTTGATGGCTTGATGAGTGGTGCGTAGCTTCACGCCCAGGATCCGAACTGGCCAACCCCAGGCCGCCAAAGCGGAGCGCGTAAACTTAACCGCTGCACCACTGGGCTGGCCCCACATTTGCAATATTTTTAATAGATAAAAGATTAATATGCAGCCTATATAAGAATTCCCTACAAATAATCAGGAAACGACAAAATGCCTGCTATAATCATGAACAAAGAACAGAAAGGGGCAATTCAGAGAAGAAGAAATAGAAATGGCCAACGCATGTATGGAAAATTAGTAAACCTCTCTCATGCACAGGAAAATGAAAA
Source organism: Equus przewalskii (assembly GCF_037783145.1). Classification (NCBI taxonomy): domain Eukaryota; kingdom Metazoa; phylum Chordata; class Mammalia; order Perissodactyla; family Equidae; genus Equus; species Equus przewalskii. The sequence goes on along the minus strand of NC_091839.1, from coordinate 1,665,132 downwards.
TTCTAATAGATATTATACTTCATTTATTAGATAGATGGAAACCAAATATTTTAACCTCTAGTGTTGGAAAGTGTGATGAAGAAAAGATGCTTGTGCACTGCTGGTGGGATGGGCATCAGCACAGCTGGGATGAGCACAATTTAGGAATATTATTTAAAATTTTAAAATGTGCAAACCCTTTGATTCTGCAATTCTTCTAGAAATAAATCTTACAGAAATGCCTTTTAAAATGAGTCCAGCTTTGCTTGGAATAGCTCACTTTGAATGTCCATCAGTGGGGAGCTGCTTACATGAAGTACTTCACCTATGAACCATATTGGTCAGCTATATCTGGTAACAAAGCTCAGTTACTTGAAACGACCACCTCCGAAGCTTAGTTACTTGAAATGACATCGCCTATTCTCACTCCTATATCCATGGGTTGGCTGGAAATTGGCTGACCTGGCTGAGCTTTGCTGGGTGGCTCTGCTCTAAGCCCCGGGGGCAGCTAGACTAGGTTCTTGACTGTGGGTTGGGCTCATGTATCCTCCACAAGGGTTTATTTTGGTTCTTTAGAAAGATCAGCAAAATTGATAAACATCCAGCTAGACTAATCAAGACAAAAAGAGGGAAATGGACAAATTCCTTGAAAAATACAACTTGCCGACATTAACACGAGAATTAATACAATCTGAATAGTCTTATATATCTATTAATGAAATTGAATTGGTAGTTAAAAATCTTCCAACAGAGAAAACTCCAGGCCCAAATGGCTTTACTGGTGAATTCGATTACACTTTCCAGGAAGAAACAGACTAATCTTACACAAACCCTTCTGCAAAACGGAGGAGGAGGTTAACACTTCCTAGTGTTTAGGAAACCAGCAAAATCTAGTGCCAACATCTGACAAAGGCCTTTAACTTAACACTTAAATATCAATCAACGTAATTCACCATGTTAACAGAATAAAGCAGAAAAACCAAATGATCATTTCAATAAATGCAGAAAAAGCATTTGGCAAAATTTGACATCTGTTTGTGATTTTAAAACACTTTCAGCAAACTAGGAATAGATAGGAACTTCCTCAATTCGAACAAAGGCCCCTGCAAAAGGCCTACAGTTAAAATCATCCTGAATGGTGAAATAGGGAATGTTTTCCCCCAAGACCAAGGACCAGGTAAGAATGCTTGCTCCTGCCACTTTTATTCAGTATTGTACTGGTAGTTTTTGCCATTTCAATAGGATGATAAATAAATAAAAATAAAGTAAAATGAAATACAATTAAAATAAAATATGAAATAAAATAAATAAATATTGGAAAGGAAGAATGAAACTATTTAAATTAAACGATTGTTTACATAAAAAATTCTAAAGAATCTACAGAACAACTGCAAGGACTAATAAGAGAATATAGCAAGATCGAAGGACACAGGGATAATATGTAAAAATCAATTATACTTTGAGACACTAGCAACAAACAATTAGAAAATCAAATTTTCATTAAATATCATTTAAAACAGCATCAATAAACATAAAATGCTTTGGAGTAAATGTAACAAAAGACGTGCAAGTGTGCTACACTGAAGACTACAGAACACTGAGTAAACGGAGAGAGATGTCATTTCTGAATTGGATGTTTCAATACTGTTGAAATGTCAGTTCTCCCCAAACTTTTCTATAGATTCAAGGCAGTCCCAATAAAAATTCTAGCAGGATTTTTAAAATAGAAATTGACAAGCTAATTCTATACGTGGGACGCCTACCACAGCGTGGCTTTTGCCAGGCGGTGCCATGTCCGCACCCAGGATCCGAACCAGCTAACCCCAGGCCGCCGAGAAGCAGAACGTGCGAACTTAACTGTTGAGCCACTGGGCTGACCCCCTAATTCTAAAACATATGTGGAAATATAAATGACCTGCAACAGCTAAAGCAATATTTTTAAAAGGTAGACAAAATTGGACGATTTCCAGTACCTGACTTCAAATCATACTTTATCACAACAAACAAATCATACAGTAACCACAACAGCGAGGTATTAGTGAAAGGATGAACAACGGAACAGAATTCCAGAAAGAGACCCACACGTATGTATTCAATTCGTTTTTGATAAAGATGGCAGAGCAATTCAGTAAGGAAAAAGAAATTTTTCCACAAATGGAACTACTGGACAAGCATAAGAAAAAATGAACATTGACCCTTAACTCATACCATGCACAAAATTAACTAGAAATGGATCACAAGTCTAAATGTAAAAGTGTAAACAATAAAAATCTAGAAGAAAACAGGAGAAAATCTTTGTAACCTTAGGGTAGGCAAAGATTTCTTAGGATACAAAAAGCATGAGCCACCCACACAAAAAGATAATCTGTGCTTTATCATAATTAAAAATTTTGCTCTTGGAGTCACTCTAACAAAATGAAAAAGTAAGTCACAGATTGAGAGAAAATGTTCGTAATACGTATATCTCACAAAGTGCTTAAACCCAGAATATGTCAAGAATCCTTACAATAAGAAGATAAATAACCCAGCCAAAATAACGGGCAAAATATTTGGACAGTTCATAAAAGAAAATATACAAATGAGCAATAATCACTTGAAAAGATGCTTAACATCATTCGTCATCAGGGAAATGCAAATTAAAACTGCAGTGAGATACCACTACACATCCATCAGAATGACTAAAATAAAAGGCTGACAACGCCAAGTGCTGGGCAAGGATATGGAACAAGGAACTTACCTATACTGCTGGTGGGAAAATAAAATGATAGAACCACTTTGGAAAACGGTCTTCTTTTTTTTGTAAAGCTAAATATACACCTACCATGCAGCCCAGCCATTCCACTTGTAGGTATTTACCCAAGAGAAATTAACACACATATCCTGTGACGGACAGAATGGCTTCCAAAGATTTTCAGGCCCTGATCCCTGGAACCTGTGAATATGGCTGCAGGGGCTTTGCCGACGTGATTAAGGGAGAGTAGCCTGTCTTATACATGTGGGCCAATCTAATCACATGGGCCCTTAAAAGCAGAGCACTTCCTCCGGCTGGAGGCGGAAGAGATGCAGCAGGAGAGAAGCAGAGAGGTTCCGAGCATAAGAAAGATTTGAGGTGCTTTGCTGCTCTGGGATGTAGCTGGCCATGTGCAAGGACCAGAGGGCAGTCCCCAGGAGCAAAGACTGGCCTGGACCGGGAGCTAGCAGGGAATGAGGCCCTCAGTCCTATAGCTACCGGAAATGAGCGGACGTGCAAGGGGACTCTCCCCCAGGGCTTCCACATGACAGGCAAAGACACCAGCTCCTGGGCTTCAGGCTTCTGAAACTCTAAGCAGAGGACCCAGTTGGGCCACGTTGTCTCCAGACTTCTGACCTCTGGGTCAGCAAAGTAATAAAGGCGTGTTGTATTTTTTTAAAGATTTTTTTACTTTTTTCCTTTTTCTCCCCAAAGCCCCCAGGTACATGGTTGTATATTCTTTGTTGTGGGTCCTTGTAGTTGTGGCATGTGGGACGCTGCCTCAGCGTGGCTTGGTGAGCGGTGCCATGTCTGCGCCCAGGACTCGAACCAAAGAAACACTGGGCCGCCTGCAGCTGAGCACGAGAACCTAACCACTTGGCCACGGGGCCAGCCCCAGGCGTGTTGTTTTAAGCACTAAATCTGTGGTAATTTGTTACTGCAGTGATAGAAAACTAAGATATGGCCACACAAGATTCGTACATAAATGTTCATTGTTTATTCACAATAGTCAAAAACTAGAAACAACGTAAGACAAAACAGCAGGTGAACTGATAAACAAAATGTGATATATCCACACAGCGGAAAACTACCTGGTAATAAATAGGAACAAACCACGTGGATAAGCATCCGAATAATTATGCTGAACGAAAGACGCCAGCAATGAAAGAAGGCGCACTGCGTAATTCCACTTGTATAAAATCTAGAAATGCAAACGAATCTCTGAATCTCCGGGAACAGAAAGCAGATCAGTGGCTGCTGGGCCCCGGGGAAGAGGGAGGGAGCACGAGGGAGCTTTGGGGGATGATGGAAATAGTCTGTATCTCAACTGTGGGGCTGCCTTCTGGGGTGTGTACCCCTGCCAAACTCACCAAAGTGTGCACTTTATATGGACGCAGTTTTTTTGTATGGAAATTGTACCTCAATTAATTTAATTAAAAAAATAAAATTCAAATGCATCAAGGGGTGCCTTTTAGGAGTTTTTAAAAGAAAGGCATAAAAATTGTGACAGAATGAGTTTCCCCTCCCTTTGCCTGGAATTACATTAAACTTATAGATGAATTCGAGGGGAATGACCATGTCAGTAGCAAGTTTTCCCATTTAGGGACGTAGTGGGTCATTGTCTCTGCCCTGGGACAGTCCAAGCAGCATGATTATTACCCTGTCCTTAAGGATTTGGTAGTTTACCCAGAACATAATCGAGGCTGGGTGCTGGGGAGGGGGTGCTTTGACTGTTCCTAACAAGAGTGGGTTTGGGATCCCCACGTGGGCTGTTCCCAGTCACCGCCTAGTTTTTTACCACTTTCTGAATAATCTCAAGGTTGCTGGTCTCCGTTCAGTTTTAGGTTATGCACTTTTTTTAGGCAAAAATTTACAAGCACAGGCCTTTCAGCGAATGCTGCAGGTGGCCGCCCCGTCTCTGCTCGCCGTGTCTGAGTCCACCTGCGGCTGTGGTGGACACTTCCAAACCAGCGGCAGTGTAGGCGCATCCCTGCTCTCCAGAATGAAGCGTCTTCCTGCACCTCGGAAGTTGGCTTAGCCTGCTGGCAGGGCCGCGAAGGTGTCGAAGGTGTCGGGGAGTGAGCATCGCAAGGACGACTCTCCACCATGAGGGAAGAAGGTGGGGATCCCAGCCCCCCATGTCTCAATGGGGCGATTTGGACATATTCCACATGATAGCTCAGACGGCCTCCTGGGAGGGGGTAAGCCATCGTTTATGACCCCCTTTCCCCCCACTCTCCCTCCCTCCTGCTTCCTGAAACCACCTCCCAAATAAATGGCCTGCACCCGAGTCCTGTCTCAGGGTCTGCTGCATGCTATGGTATTATTTTACTATGTTTACAAGAAAACATACACAAAATATACACATCTTAAAAGGATAAGATAGAGATAAAATAAACAATATTTAAAATAGCTTATTTATTAACAACACAATCTTTTTGCTCTCACCCAAATATTAATTATGAAATTCTTAGTGAGAGGCAATGTGATTAAACGTGCTTCATTATTTTTGAAAATCTTGATTAACACTTTGTGATGCACAATTTGGAAGCCTTGTTCTGAGTTCCTTTCCTCTTGATCCTTGGTCTAATGGTTTTGAGAAGTAAAAAGGCACTTCAGGAAAGATGCAGAGAAGGGGCCTCCCTAACCCCGTGCTCACGCTTCAGGCCTGTCCAGCAGCTCCGCGGGGGCTCCGCTACAGCCTGGCCCACAGACGCCGGTCTTCCCTGACGTGAGCCCACGTTCTTGCCCCCTGATTGGAAAGAGTTGCATTTTTATGTTTTCAACGAATAGGATCAGTACCCCCGGAAATTACGCATTTTGGAAGACTTTAGTCTAGTTAGACAGCTGTAATAGTTGCCAAAACTCATGGTACTGCCCCGTTGACATGGGTGTCTTGAAGGTCATTTGATGCTGCTTTTTGGTAACTGAAGAGTCCAGGTAACTGGACAGTGCCCTGATGGCTAACTGACAAGTTTCAGGACGTTCCCGGGGGTCCTTGGGGCCAAAGTCCCCAGGAAAATCCAGGCAGTTACCTTGACGGTTCTCTCCTGTCTTGAGTGAAGCAGTTCTGCTTTGGGGCTCGGGAGGCCTTGCCAAGCAGAAGTGAGGCTGGGCCACTGGAGGAGCCCAGGGCAGAAATAAATCATCTGGCAGGTGTGTCTCCAGCACAGACGCTTCCTTTCTGCCATGTCGGCCTGGCCTGACCCTGGGCCCTGCCTCCCCTTCCCAGGTCTGCCGAGGCCCTCAGCGGGGAGAGGCCGAGTGCCTGGGCAGGGACACTGTAGCGCCATGGCTGCAGGCATGGGCTCTCTAGCCCCAAATGCAGCCCTGCAGGTGGCACCTCCTCTCCCTACCTCCCCCACCTCCTCCTCCTCAGCCTCCTGGCAGGGAAAAGTGAGCCCTCCTTGCGGCTCCAGTGAAGCCTGAGGAAATGGAGAGCCGCCCCAGCTTCAGAAGAAGCTTGCTGGACCCGAAATGGCACCCTGGTCTCAGCAGTGTGGGCTCTCTTCTTCTCGACACAAATGAGAGCATCATCCCAGGCCTGACTGCCCACAGGAGGAAGACAGACCGTGGTCCACCCATCAGCTTTGGACTGTGGAGGCAGAAAGAGCTGGTCCACGTTGTCTAAACCTCACGGGGTAGCCATCAGTAGTCCATTTCACGGATGAGGGCATGGAGGCTAAGTTGCTCACCTGAAACCCACAGCAGCTGTGCCTCCTAGAGGAGCCCAGTTGTCGGGGGAGGACACACCAGAATAATGCAATGACGGGATGGACTCAAAATTGCCTGAAAAGGCACGTGGGACTTCTGGCAACCGGGAGACACGCATTAAATCAGCCGCCAGCTACTCCGTCACACCCCTGAGACAAGAAAACACGCAAGTCTAATAATACCAAGTGCTGGCGAGGAGGCAGGGGACCCTCACGCCCGATGGTGGGCGCAGACGTTTGGCACTGAAGAGCAAAGCCGAAGACGCCGCTGCCCCTCCGGTATACACACTAGAAACGCCTACGCGTGTGTCCACGGACGCCCACAGGGCATTCACTAACTGGGAGTCATCTAAATGCCCATCACTAGGCAATGGATATACTGCATCTACTATCTGCTACTTTTTGCTTCTTTAAAAAAAAATGAGGCAAAAATGTTAACTGATATTTATCATTTTGCATTATTATCTGATTTTTAAAATTATTCAAAAGTACATGCGGTACTTTACGAAGGTCCAACTTAGCCTGGTTGGAATTGTCAGCAGCTCAGGAACATCTGCCTCACGCTGACCCAAAGCGAAGTCTCAACCAGAGCCTGTTTGGGAGCCTGAGGGGGCCCCAGAGCCCGGGGAAGTTTTCGGAGTCTGGGGGTGTCCTGCCACCAACCCTTCCTGACGGCGCCAGGAGGCTGAAAGGAACGGCCGGCTCCTGCTGCCCTGGGGGGGCTCATGGCATGATGGGGACCTGAGTCACAGGCCTGCGCCCGGGTCCAGGGCGTCGCCTACCCCCTGCTGACTAGAAGTGCAGGGCTTGAAGAGCACTGCCCTGTCCGGTGAGGACTCCCACGGCTGTGCTGCGGGATCCCCCGCTCATCTCTGGCTGAGGTTTGCAGCTTCCGCTAAACTCTTGTTTTCAACTCTGCATCTGCAGTGGAGGCCTCTGTCTCTGCTGGCGCCTCCACCCAAAAGTGGATGCAGCCTCTGCTCCTGGATGTCCCTTCCCACTCCAAGGCACAGAAAGCAAAGGGCATGAGAAGTCCACAAGAACAGGCCTCGAAACACGGAGAGATCCAACTGAGCAGGAAGAAACCAGGGCGGGTTTCATGGAGGAAGTGGCAGTGGAGCTGGGCCTTGCAGAAGGAATTGCCAAAAGATGGAGAATTCCAGGGCCAGCCTGGTGGCATAGTGGTTAAGTTCACATGCTCTGCTTTGGCAGCCTGGGGGTCTCAGGTTCAGATCCCAGGCATGGACATAGCAGCAATTGTCAGGCTACACTGTGGTGGCATCCCACATAAAATAGAGGAAGATTGGCACAGATGTTAGCTCAGCCACCATCTTCCTCACCAAAAAAAAAAATATGGAGAATCCCAGAGGGTGTGGAATGTTATGGGGCGGGGCCTCACAAATTGAGGGGTGCAGCTGGAGCAGGGGAGATAAAGCTGCTGAGGTACGCTGGGGCTAGACAGTAGAAAGCCATGAATGTCAGGCAAGAAAGAAATTCTTGCCGGAAGGACCTTGTGTTTTCGGTACTAGTGTGGCATGTGAACGTGCTAGAACGTATCAGGCCCTGTGCATCTGTGACCACTCATCAAGCCACGTGCTGGGCCACGGACCCCAGGATGATGCTCAGCGTGTGCACCACACCCCACCTCTCCTGCAGGGTGACCACATTCGCTCCACTTGCCATCCCTCCCTGATCACAAAGGGCACCCGGGGTGAAGACATGGCCCTGGTGGTCCTTCGGGAGCCCATCCAGATTTCTCTCCAGCTCCCGTCTCCAGTTGTCAGAGCTGCAGAAGCCGGAAGGCCATGCCCACCACTGAGCCCCCACCTGCTCCATGCTCAGGTCGTCTCTGCAGGTCTGGAGTGTGTCTCTCTGTTTCTCTCCTCTCTACTAGCCATGACTCTTTTGGTTGCAGGTGACAGAAAACATAACTCAAACTAGCTAAAAGGGAAGACAAGAGGGGATTTATCGGCTCAGGTAACTGAACAGTTCCAGACCCAGCTGGATTTAGGAGCCTAGCCGATGTCATCAGGGCTTGCCCTCCTGTCCTCTGTGCTGGCTTCGGTCTTAGGCACCCTCTCTCGGTGTTGTGGCCCCAACCTCTCCTCCCAGGACACCCCAGCAGAAGAGGGCTTCTCTTTCCTTATAGTTCCAGCAAAGACCCCAGGACAACATGCTGGTCACCTGAGCCAGTCGCAGGAACTCAGGGATGGAGCACGCTGCTGGGAGGCCTGGCTCCCATGCCCACTGTGAGCCCAGGGAGTGGAGCAGCCCCTCAACCTTAGAGCCTGAAAGTAGGGGCAGAGGGACTCCTCCAAGGAAACGGAAGGGCCATTATCAGATATAGGAGCATGCATGATGTACAGGAAACACAATACAGTTTCTGCTTTGTTTCTGTGCTCCCCGAACTTAGGGAGTGTCCAGCACAGGCCCTGGCACGCATTCATCCTTGGTAAACGTTTATAGGACGGATGGGTGGGTGGGTGGGAGGGTGGGACTGACGTTCCTCCTTCCTCTGGCGTTCCACTTGGGACGTTTGGCCAGAGCTGGTTGTAGTGCTACAGGTCCGCGTCTCCCCGGAGCAGAGGTTTCAGCATGTGCGGCGGGAGTGCAGCTTCCTGTCAAGAGGACTCAAGAGGGGAAAGAGGAGGCCTGGAGTGGACACCAGAAAAGGACAATGGCCAATAAAGTGAGCTATCAGCCTGACAACCTCCTCCATTAAGGGGGGCCCTGGGAGCTAGCCCGTGGTGAAACTGCCGACCTGGCAGGCATGGATGATGTGGATGTCCAGGACCATGCAGCCAGAGGTAGCTGGCTTGAAATGAAGCAGGGGATGAACTCTGCAGGGGGGAATCCCCAGATCCAGGGCTGCCCACTGTCTTTGGTCCCACTCCCAGGCCTGGAATCTTCCACCAAGGCTCCTCCCAGGCCAAGGCCCAGGCTTCCCTGGAGACTTCCGCCCCATTTCCTGAAGCCTCACCTCTGGGAGGAGGAGGAAGTCCACCAGGCAGCAACTCCTCTGCCTCCTCCTGTCCGCCTTTGCCCCGGGGGAAGGGAGGGAGACACTGCGGACAGCAAACCCCCGACCCAGAGAACTCCATCCCCGCTCCGTCGCCTCTTCTGGGGCCTAGAGACCCAGACCTGCCTTTCCACCAGTCAGAAAACAAAAGATGAAAAAAGTCTGGATGCAAGAGTGAAATACTGGGTCATGAATATGGTAAGTCATCTTATTAGAATTTGCTGATTGATTGATTATAGACTGGCTAATCTCCTGGATTTCAAGGTACCCAAAGAATATGTGAAAACTTGTGAATTCTCGTCAAATCTTGTAGGACACTGCCTAACTTGTTTTCTTTAAAGTGACTTACCCAATACTTTTTGGCTTTAAATTCTATATGAATATTTCATAAATATCCCATACATTTAATATTTTAACAATTTTCCATCATGTCTGTGGTACTTTAGTACCTGACTTGTATATTTATGTGACTATTGTTAGAAGTGACTAATTGGGTTTGATTAGCTCCATCATTAATATTCTGTCCATAATTTAACATGCTTCAATAAAATACCCTAAAGCAGTGTAATGATTAGATTTCAGGAATATGTGTTTTGCAATTAAGTTCCTCTTGATTTTGATATGCAGATGAAGAAATAGTGGTCTCATTTAAAAAAAAAAACTGCCCTTATTAACTCAGCAGTATACTCTGAAGATTAGGTAAGAAATCCAAGATTTTCTCTTTGTATATGCTAGTTAAAATGTATTTCAATCAAGCCTATGTGGGCAAATCAGATTTGATTAGTTTAAGTTCACAGTCATTCTATCTAAATGAATAATGTGTCACCTAACATTGCAAAAATTTGATTAATAGTTTATCAGTTAATTAAAAATGAGGTTTAATTTTTCTTTTTTAGGAAAATGCAAGGTAGATATTCCTTGTGTTCATCATAAATGCAAATTATTTCAGCTTGAATCTATTGTTCCTTTTCTGCTTCTTAGCCAACTGGCAAGAAAAATAAAGCTCTTAGAAATATGTGGGAGGGCGGGAGGAGTGGCGAACTTTCTCTGCTCCCGCCGCGGCTGTGGCTCAGCTCGTGCCCTGGCCTTCGCTTCTCCAAGAATCTCACCCCCTGAACTCACCCTTCTCTCCTACGCTCTGCTCCCCCTGCGGCCTTTGCCCACGAGACTTTTCCAGATGACAACTTTCGTCACCTTGTTCAGTTCAGCTCATCTTTGGGGCGGCAGCAGGCGGCCCAGGGCCCCCTTTCTGCAGGAACCCGAGCCCGACTCGGGAGCTGAAGGGGCCCAGCAGCGATCCCCGCCCTCCTTGGGGCAGGTTATCCACGAACAGTGATTAGAACACTAGGGTGCCTCCCCTGGGACCACGGATTCATCACTGAAAGGCTGCTGGGCAGACTGGCCACAGGGCCGGTTCTTCCAGGTCCTGTTAGCAGGGTCGCACGGTGAGGCAGAGAAGAGAAGGGAGCCACTCCCGAGCAGGTGAATGAGCAGGTCCTGCTGCAGGCAGCCCCACTGCGGGACCCGGGACACAGTGCAGCCCCGGCCTCGGCCCATCCTAAGGGTAAGGGCGCTGAGCTCCTCACCGCCCATCTTGTCCTGTCACTGACCGAAGGCTGTTCCCAGGGCCTTGGCTCCTGGCACCTCCCGCCCGTCCTGCATACAGGCAGAGCAGGCCCCCACGGCCAGAGCTGTCCCTCAAGCAGGGAGCCAGGCTGCATGAAGGGAAGGGTGAATGCTGAGGGGGCAGCGGCATGGGAGCCCTGGGGCCCCCCACAGTGGGTCCTGTGCTAATGGGGCAGCCCTCTCCACTCTCCTGAATTCACTCTTAGCTTTCTGAGGCCCCTCGCTGTCCTCAGTGTTTATTGAAAACAACAAATGCTCACCGGGAACCAGGCCTGCCCCAGGCACATTGCAGGGGAACCAGACTGACCAGGCCCCACCGTCAGGTCTGGCACCCTAGGGGCAGGTGTGGGAAGGGCTATGAGAGGGGGTCTGGGTGGTCAGAGAGGGCTTTTCAGAGGAGGTGACCTTGAGCTGAAGGGGGCGAAGCAGCCTGCGTGTCAAGCTCTGGGAGAAGGACCTTCCAGGCACAGAGAAGAGCAGGCACCAGGGCTCCAAGGCCAGAGCAAGTTTGGAGTGTGGGTGTCGAGAGAAAGTCTCTGTGGCCAGAGCGAGGGGAAGGAGCGGAGCAGAGTGGAAGTGACGTTGGGAAGGGAGGCAGGGGCTCTTAGCACTGCCCGCCCCAGAGTCACCATGGAGCACCCCCACACAGGGAAACCACAGTTGCCCGGACAGCCCCTGAGTGGCCTGGGCCAGGCCCGTGGCTCAGGGCTCACAGCTCCTGCGGTCAATCGCACGTGTGCTCGAGTTTGGGAGCCTCTCAGCTGGACCAAAGGCCACCTGGCACTCAGTCTGCTCTGCTCACAGGTCAGCTCCAGGTCCCAGAGTGATGGGTCGGGGAGACCGTAGGCGTCCCTGCCAGCTCAGTGCTGTTTCACAGAGCCGTTTGGCCCCACGCGCCTGGAGCCGGGCATGTGGGGCGGATGGAAGTGATGAAGCCCCAGCAGGGGCGTGGCCACAGCTGTGCTTGGTTAAAGCAGGCTGGATTTGGAGTGAAATCTTGTTCCGTCTGACTCAGCTTCACTCCTATCTGGCCAAAGAGGATCTCAGTCCCTGCTGTCATCTCCCAAGCTGGGACTTCTGTCATGGCCACACGGGACAGCCAACTCTCTTGACCTTGATCCCCTGCTCGGGACCCTCTGGGAGCAGCCCCTGGCCTGGGTTCAGGCTGTGCAGTCAGCCTGCAGTCAGATGTGCCTCTGAGGTGTGCCCGGACCAGGGCCCTGAAGGGTGCTGCGTGTGCCGTTGTTCTGGAGTGGAGGAAGCCACAGGTGCCAGCACTCCAGGGCCCCTCCCAGGTGGCAGTCACGCACAGCCGGGGTTGGGAAAGCCAGGAGCCGAGTGGGAGTCATGGGAGGGAGGTAATCAGCTGCTTCCAGGCCGGGCCCCAGAGACATTTGTACGGCAGGCCAGCCACAGAGGACACCCAGGCCCCAAGGAGTCGAGGAGAGAGCCAGCCGGGAGCGGGTTTAGAAGCTGGAGCTTCCTGCCACCACGGGAGCCGTCAATGGCTAGATCTGTAAACCTGAACTCCTGCCACTGAGTCCCAGGGAGCATGGGGACACGCCTAGGGTTGAGACTCTCAGAGTCATTTTAGCTTCAATTCTTCTCAATCCATCTCCACCAGCTCTTGGACAGCCCTAGGGCCATCGGGGAGGAGGGGCTGCGTCCCAAGGAGGCCAGTCTAGCAAGAAGGTCTGGGCACGCCTGACACACTGCCACCACCCCACGGCCTGGCCACACACACCTGTGCAGGGCAGCCTGCCTGCCTTCTCTTGCGGCCACCCAGGCCAGCCTCACAGAGCACCAAGGAGCCGCAGATGCACAGGCTGGGCAGACGCCTTGCAAAGGCTCCCCCGCCCTTCGTCCCTGCCTCTGCCTAGGCCTGGATACCTCCCCACCTAATGCCTCAAGGCAGGCCCGATGGGGCAGGCCAGGGCAGGGGAAGGAGAAGCCGTCACCCAGGCCACTCCTCCGTTCCCGATGAACATCAAGTGCAGACTGTTGTCACCGTGTCCGGTGAGGGTTTTGAGGGAGTCTCTGTGTGTCTGTTTAAAAGCATTCACTTGCTTTATGTAAATGTATTCAGTTTACCCTAATTTGCGTAACCTTGCTTTGGCATTTTTTCATGATTTAATTGCCTGAAAGCTTCAAACAGTGGAATTGAGTCAGGCTTCTCCTAACACTGAGGAGCCAGGTCTCCAGGGCGGGGCTGTGCCTCGGGAACACCCCTTGCTGGAAAGAATGCTGAGTGTCCAGGGCTCTGTGGAGGGGACAATCATGAGGCCAGCATTATGGGACACCAGGCTCCTGGTGTCCATGCTTTTCTATGGCCCAGCCAACTCTCGTGAACTTCCCAAGTCCTCACAAAAACCTGACGAGGTAGGGGCTTTTCATATTATCCCCACTTTACAGATGAGGAAACTGAGGTACAAAGAGGTCAAGAAGCTCCATTGAGGTCATACAGCTAGCAGTGGGCAGAGGCAAGATTCAAGCGCGGGCAGTCTGTTCCAATCCACATGCTCATCATCACTGCTTTCCCACCTCTGCAGTCACAGCAACAGCCTCTCCCTATATCCAGGCCCCCGTGGAGACGTTCGCATCCAGCAAGCAGGGAAGGAACCCTGTTCCATCTTATTGACGAGCAAACAGAAGCAAAGAGACTTCCCAGTGTCCCTTCGTAAGGATGTGGTAGGGCCAGGCCCAGGTCCCTCTCTGGGGTCCTGTCCCCCGCCCTGTGATGGCTGATGCCTCATTTCCCAGCGTGCAGCAAAGGCCCATAAATACTCAAGGGCCAGACTTCCCTGCTGTTGGGAAGATGAGAGGAAACAAACTGTCAGTGTGGTTTTTTTTAAAAAAAGAAGGCTCTCTAAAACTCACTAGGAACAAACTCTAATGACATCATCTTGCAGGCAAGTTCAGGGAGGGCTCTGAGCATGTTGCAAGCCAGGACTCCATGCTACCGGTGGTGTGTGAGTGTCCACGTGTGACTGTGCTTTTCAGAGCAAGTTTTCCTGTTTGAAAACACTATCAAGAAACTCCAAATGTCAGTGTCTAGACATTTAGAATTTGGACTACTTCTGCTTAAAAGGAGCTATCCGGAAAGATGGCAGAGACTGGACCAGTTTATCTTTGGGGAATGGGACTGGACCAACATTAGAATCTCTAGACTTACAATCAGAACTTCACCCCCAACTCTGGGGCCATGGCTGGGGCAGGGCTACCTGTCCCCTGCAGGGACCCCGCCCCCATCGGCAGCCTAGCTAACGCAGCCTTTTCGGGCATCTGGAATTCTGGGGGCCAGCACATCTGCAGGCATGGATCTGCACCTGAGAACTGCTAAATTCTCATCTACGGGCTGGCCATGGGGACAGAGTGCTGACCCCGAGCCCCTGCAGTCTCCAGGCTCCACATAACCGGGCTAGAGACGGCTGCTTAAGGAAGGGCCACACTGCACAACAAGGACCCAGAGGACACCGTGTGAGCATCTGAGGGCAGCCTTAGTCCTGCATCTGTGGCTCGAGGCGAGCAGGTGGGGCTCCCCGTCCTGGCTGGTCCCTAAGACTAAGTAAGGCCCCTTTCTCCCTGCGGCAGGGCAAGTGCCGCCATGGGAGGGAGGCAGGGGTTTTGGGGAAAGTTAGCAAAATGGTTGGTATTTCTGCAAACGTTGATTGAATTCCAATTAATCATTCACACATCATTCAATAAATGCCTTTTGGAGCACCAAGAATGCACAAGGCCCGGTGCTGAGCCCTCAGTGGGGAGGCAGGATGGGGTGAGCATCCAGAGGGCCCAGGTCCCCGCCCTCTGAGAAGCATGACCGGGCTGGGCGGGCAGAGAGCTCTGCTGCCTGCTTTACCAGAGGCCACGGGCTGCCTAGGCGGCAAGGAGCCCTCTGCCCCGGGCTCTGGGCGGCCACACGGAAGACCGGCACTGGGGTGGCGTGTTCCTCCTGGCCTGCCCAGCCCTGGGTCACATGCTCCTCCAACTCTCCTGGGGTCTTGTCAGGTGCAGGGAGGGACTCGGGAGAGGGTTAGGGGACTGCCCACGCCACTCACCCCCAAGTGGTGAAGCTGAGGATTGCCCCAATGCCCAATGCCCTGCGCTGCGCCTCTGGCTAGACCCAGCCGAGGTTTGCGGCTCCTGGGGCCAGCGGTCAGTTGTGAATGACACAGGGACAACTGAGGTGGACTTGGGATGAAAACGTCATTCCTTTTTGGATGGCGCCATGCTGGGTTGGTGCCAAAGAGTCCACGGGCTACCCTGCCACTCCCACCCCCAGGCCTGAAGTTGGGCATGGAACATGGGAACTTTGACACTGCGTAGACACTACCTAAACACTCGTAAGCCATTTCCTGCGGGTGACGATGAGCATTATTAGTCACCTGCCATGCAGCGCAGCCCTGTGCCAAATGATGTGGGACAGGCGAGAAACATCACAGCCCGTCTCTGCCCACAAAGCTAACTTTCCGTTTGGGAAGTCAGGGCCAGAGGGCAAGCAGGAGATGACCAGGCAGTGGACAGAATTCCCCGTTCTCATTTCTACATTTCTCCTCAATTCTCTGCCTTGCAGCCATGAGTGTCTACCCAGCAAACGCTCCGCCCAGCAGCTTTGGCTCCTCCGCAGAGCTGCGGGCTCTGCCTCCTGTCTGCCCTTAGGATACTGCACACACCCCGCCTCACAGCACAGTTCTGGAGGCCTGGATTCCCCCCCCAGTCCCATTCCACCCCCCAGAGGCCGCGCCCCCTGGGAGCAGCTTCCAGGCCAGCTCTGCTTGGCCGCACACCGGCCCGGGGCCAGGGCCTGGCCCACTCATGCCCACCCACTGAGTCATCCCGTGGAGGTTTCTCAAGATCCCACTGTGTGCCAACCCCTGAGTGAGGTGCTAGCATACTTAAGCGGAGAACAAAGTTTCTGTGAGAGCTGACAGATTACTGATGAGACATCAGTGAATCCAGTAAAAAAGAAAACACTGAGCAATGATGAAGAGTGATAGCTGCTGTGAGGAAAAGAACAGGGCTCCAGGAGAGTGAGAGTGGGCACTCAAATGGCATAGGAAGCGGGTGTCTGGGAGGCCTCTGCTGGGGTGCACACCAGGTGCCTAATAAGTGCTCAGTGTGGTGGACGTGTTTGAGGTAGTGGAAGGAAAGGGGCCCAGACAAGAGAGGGGAAAGGGGTCCAAAGCAGGGCGGGGGTCAGACCAGGAAGAGAGGGCTGGCGCTCGAAACTCAAAGCCCTCTCCCGAGGGGAAGGACAGACCCCAGTGTGGAGGGACAAATAGGGGCCTGAAACAGTTGGGCGTGAACCACTACTGCTACGCTGGCTTCCGGAAGCACAGGCCCTGCAGGAAGGAAGTGGGGCTCAGCTCATTGAAGATGCTGTGCCTTTTACGCACCGCTTCTGGGTATAAAACAGGACGTCAGGGCATTACAAGATCCCCCTGGACTGCAGCCCTGGGAGCCGAGCAGCAGGCAGGCTGCTGGCCACTGTGCCCTGGGCAGCAGCCCTGCCTCTTCTGGGGACTCAGCCGGGCTGGGGATCCACCTCAAGCTACCTCAGCCAGAGGCAGGGGCTGTGCGTGGCGGGATGAGGTGAGGTGGGTCCCCAGCTCCTCCAAGGGACACTTAGGGAAGAGGAGAAGGATGATGTCTGCCTGTCAAGTCCACAGCCCTGGGCCCAGGACTCAACTAGGACGTCAGGTCCCAGATTCTCATGACAGGCTCAGCTGTCCCCAGAGTTGGCTTCTTTCTCAGGACAGGTTCTCCTGAGTGATGTCCATGTTGCCGCGGCCCTGGGCTGAGCCTCAGCTGGAGGAGAGGTCTCAGGAAGCCTCCTGGCCCCTGAGGCTAGTTCTGACAGGCGGCTCGCCCTGCGGCCCCAGCTGGCTCCACCCAGATCATATGGACTTCCAGCGAGGGCGGGGCCCCAAAGGCGGAGCGGGCACCTGGACAAAGGAAAGAATAGGGCTGTCCACCACAGCAGGGACGAGGGACCCGCTACAGAGGAAGACAAACCACAGGGAGAGGAGAAGTCCCTGTGGAGTGCTGGGGTTTCAGGACAGAGGGGCCCTGACAGGTCAGGGAGGGTGTCAGGGAAGGGGTGTCCGGGTGGCTGGAGAGACCGGAGTTCTTGTGAAGAGTAACCACCCAGCAGTTTTCGACCCCCTTCCTTCCCTCTCCTGCAGGTGCCTTTTTCTTGCTTACACCCGCGAGCACAGGAGAGCGGATGCCAGTGACATTTGTTTTCTGCTCCGCGCCGGGCACAGGTAAGCCACCAGGGGCGTCTTTCCTAACGAGGAAGAAAAATGTCAGAACGGCGATCAGCCTCGTTGCACCCAACAGACTTGAAAATGAGCAAAAATAACAGGAAAATTCACTTTGCATAGGCTGGCTGTCCATCGTCCCCAGATTAGGAGAGTGGGATTTTCTTTGTGCCATGCTGAGTTCTGCTACGAGGTGCCCCCACAAGTGGACACACCTCAGAGAGGGGACATTCATTCTGGGAATGACTGTATTCCATTTAAAACCGGAGCTGAAGTCGAAGGCTGGGTCCATGTCTGGTCCTCCTGGTCCTCCTGCTGTCTGAGGTCTGCATGCCCAGCCCCATCTGGGAGGCCCCACCTTCCATTTGAGGTTATACGTCTTCTGTGTGTGGGGGCATGGGGCAAAGTCCACTTACTAACAACAACTTTCTGTGATCTCACATCACCCTTCAGCGAGCCTGTGAGATAGGACTGTCACCCCTATTAACAGAAGAGGAAACTGAGGCTTACATGGGCCTCTCCACTGTGCTGTACAAGCTCCCTATCTCTTCTGTCAAGAGCAGACACTAGATCCTTCATTACTGTATTCCCCCAGAGCCCGGCCCAGAGCCTGCACATGTGGCCCTGGGTGCATTCTGTCAAATGACTGAGTGAGTTGGGGTGGCGGGGTCTTGCCCCTACCGGGACCGAGTGCTCTGAGCGCAGGCGCCTTGCCACGCGTGGCTCATGTAGGCTGGGCACACGGCAGGAGCTCCCGGCGGGGCCTGGTGGGGGCGAGCGGTGCTGCAGGAGCAGGGAAGCTCTCCTCGCTGATTCCAGGCCAGAGCGGCAGAAAGATGAAAGGAGGCGAACGAGGAAGTCCTTCAAGTAATAAATGAAAGTAACCCTGATTGGCCTCATTTAGAGCAGTTCAGAGAAGGAAGAGCCGAGAACCACATGCAGCCCGTCTCCAGGGCCCAGCCCCGCCCTCCTCGAGTGGCGCAGACGACTGTGGTGGGGCTGTTGGGTGCCATGGCACTGGACTGCCTGGGAGAGGTGCGTGGTACCCCGCCGTCCTCCTTCACAGCCAAGGAAGCAGGAGGGACATCTGCAGAGGACACCAAGAGAAGGTGAGCCTGTGAGAGATGATGGCCAGCACAAGGAGAGACAGAACGAGGCCACTGAGGTGGAGAGGTCCCACCAGAGGCACAGGGAGCTGAATGTGTCCCCTCTGCACGGCCCCACCTGCTCCATGCACCTCCCCTCGGGCTTCCCCACAGGGACGCATCACTCTGCCCTCTGGGTGGGTTTGAGGCTGGGGCCAGCAGCAGACTGGGGCTGGATGACAGTGGCTGGGTGGCCATGCCCCAGGCTCCTCCTCCCGAGGTCCCCACTCCTGCCAGGTGGTGCTTTCCGCACAGCCACATTGGCTGCAGAGTCAGGTAGCCCCTCCTCGCCTGGCCCCGCAGCCCAGGAGCAGGAACAGCCCCACTGCTATTGGCCTCGAGGGGCTGCCCTCCTCCGTGGGTACCCCTTCATCAAAATCTCCCGAATGGGCATGCCCCCTGCTGCTCGCCAGGCCCTGGCGATATAAGGACGTCCTGGGCTTCTAACTTTGAGGTGCAGAGGGACCCTGCTGTGGAGGAGAGAGGCCCTTGCCTCTGATGTGGGAGGCCTGTACTTCCCAAAGTCAGAGAGCCAGGCGGGCAGGGCATCCTTGAGAGCAGACAGGGGCCTCTCCTGGAAGGCAGCAGCCGGCACAGGAGGACCCAGCCTCCTCCATGCACCTGGGCACCCACGACTGGCTGTTTCACGAGTGTGTCTCTGGGCTCTGTTGCAGCTGTCCCCAGAGGACGGTCCTCAAGATAAATAAAGAAGCCTCCGCTGACTGTGCATTCCAGTGTCCAGACTCCAGGGCCTATTTTTAGAATGTAGGACAACGTTCTCCCAGAATAGACAAGACACACTAATCCAGGAGGCAGGCCTGGGAGCGATGAAGACATCGAGTCTAGAGATGAATTAGTCGCGAGTATATTATTTGAAGAAATGTTGAACAGCTAGGCAAATATTTGATCCCTTTGAATTGGAGCTGGCGTTTTCACAGGCAGAGTGGCAGCGGCTGCCTGAGACGTCCCCTCCTCAATGGTGTACCTGGCTGTCACGCCTGGTTCTGGAGGCCCCCCTTTTGCTACATGCTGAGAAGTAAGTAAAGCTGCATGCCGGCTGCAATTGTGTGTAAGACACAGTGTGCACACACACACTGGACTCAAGTCTCAGGGGCAGTGCCTGGTGCATGAATGGATCGAAACAGCTTGATCTTTTTTTAAGAAAAGTTTATTCTCCTTAAATATTCCATTATATTATCAAAGGGATGATAATATCTACTGGCACCTCCTTCAGTGTGGCCTTTTTGGGAAGGGATCAGAAAGCATGACCCCTGATTTGGACCCTCTGGTCTGGGACCCTGGGGAGGGGGTTGGCAGAAAAGCCACTCAGAAACAGGCCCTGTCTATGAGGCCCGGGGCAGAGCCTCCAGGTTGGGGCAGCAGCTGGGACAGTCTTTTGTTCTGGCAGAGAATTAAGCCCTGGGAGCTCAGAGCTGGGGAGCCGGGAAGGCCAGCGTGGCCGGCGCCGCTGTCCTCAGAGGGGCGGAGGTATCTTTCTACCCCTCCTGCGGCAGTGGGAGGCCAGCGTGGGCATCCCCAGCTTACAGATGGAGAAACAGCAAAGCCATGATGTGGCCAACTCAGCACACTGGTTGGGGAGTGGCAGAATGACAGCGACAGAGATGGTCTGAGAAGCGTCTAGAACTTTACAAGAGCAACAGCTTATATTTATCACGCTCTTACCACGGGCCTGGCCCTTTATGCGCGTCTGCCCAGGCAATCCTTGCAAAGGCTCCGCAAGGCACTGCTTCTTTCAGCGCCCTTTACAGATGAGAAAACGGGCTTCAGAGAGTGAGGGGCCCTGCTGCACACCGCCCAGCTGGGGTGTGGAGAGCCTGGCTCAACAGGGCAGCAAAGCCCAGGCGCCGACCATTGTACCACACTGCCTCTCTTGGACGCCATTCTGCTTGGGGAATCCGGAGCAACGCAAGAGGGCGGAGGCGTGGGGCTTCCTGGCTGTGTCGCGCAGGGTGAGAGGCTCGGGATCGAGGGCTGTGGAGGGGACCTGCGAACCCCAGCCCCGCTCCCCTGGCCGGGCCTCGCCGCTCTGCACCGCAGCTGCCCGGACGCCGCCACCAGATGGCAGCAGACGCTTTGCCATCTCGCCGCCGGGAGGGCGCGCACGGCGGGGCCGGGACGCAGGCCCGCGGGGCGCTCCCCTTGCCGGCCGGGTCACACACCTCGCGCTTCGCTGCGCCCCGACCCCACGGGAGGGGGCTGTCACCCCATTCGGCCCGCGAGGAGCCTGTGGCTGGGCCAGATCAGGGCCCGCTGGGAACGCGCGCTCCCGGGCGGCAGACTTCCGAGCAGGGACCCGCCCCGACGGCGCCCACCACGCCCAGGCGCGCGAGGCGGGCGCAGGGGCCGCAGGCGCCGCCTTTGGCGAAGCGAGGGCTCAGGTCCCCGGGCCGGCTCGGCCGCGCGCCGGGGGAAAGGGGCTGCCTCTCGGGAGCGCGCGCCGGGAGGGAGCCGCCGGTCCGCCCTCGAGGGCAGCGCGCCTGCGGGGCGGGCTCCTGGGCTCCGCGGAAGCCGTCCAGGAGCGGGCAGCTCGGCGTCCCCGGCGCGCGCCCTGAAGCCGCTGAGGAACGCGCCGAGGCCCCCGGGCCGCGCCGGGTGGCCGCCCGGACCCCGGGTTGCCCGCTCGCTGGGGCCCTCGCGGTGGAAGGACGCGCGGGAGTCTTGGGACAGCGACGGGGCGCGTCCCGGGCGCGCACTGCTGTTCCGTACGTGCGTGCAGAAAGAGGACTGAAAACAACGAAGAAACACAGCACACAGTGAAGGGGAGTGAGAACACCCGAGTGGACAAAGACAGTGCGGCGCGGCCGCCTCGAGGCCGGCCCGGTGCTGCCCTCCTCCCTGCGCGCCCGGCCTCCACCGTCGCCCGCGGACCGGGCGGCTCCCGGCGCTGGCGGGGCCGCGATGGGCGTTCGCAGGAAGGACGGTGGAGGAGGGGGTGGAATTGCGAGGGGTTCCAGGACCCCCCACTGTGCTCTCAGCGTCTCAGACCCGGCAGGGTCCTGCTGTAGTGCAACACTGTTTTTTATTTTATTTTAATTATTTTCTTTTCTCTCTTCACTTGTATTTTGTTTGCGTTACATTTTATTTTACCTATTTCATTGTTTTTACTCTTTCTTTTTCTGAGGACCCTACCATAACGCCAGCCCGCCCGCGCCCTGCCTTCTCCTGTCCACAGGCCTGTGCGCGTTCTCTCAGTACGGGGGTGCGGCTCCTGAGCCCCTGGGTCTTTTCCTCAGGCAGTCTGGTCTGCCCTCAGCCCTCTGCCATCTGCCCCTCCTCTCATGGGGACTCCACTTCGCAGGCCTCCCTGACCGCTAGCAACAAAAGTCTCCTACACATTGATAAGAAAAAGACGCAAAACCCGACAGAAAAAATGGACAGAAGCAGGACCAGAGAATGAAAGGAGCTGCAGATGTCCCATAAACGTGTGACAAGTCCCTCAACATCCCTAAGTGTCAGGAACATTTAAATGAGAACAGCACCCACAAGGGTGACAAAAATTCAAAAGAATAATAGCACGTGGGACAGGTGAGGCGGTAGGGCAACGGACACCTGTAGAAGTCATTCCTGGTGGAAGGGTGAATTGCTACATATATTGAATTGTGCATCATTTATTACAATTTTAAAGTGGCTGTGGCAGGAGATTTTTTGCATATTATCCCGTGTTTTATTTCTCGCCACCTGTTATTCCCTCCCTTCTCGGCCTCCCGGTCTTGTCTTCTCCACCCCCATCCAATGCAGTCTTTGTTCATTATCTCAGGGAAGAAGCGGGAGGGTGAAGACTGTAGGCATTTTTGCAGCTTTGGTTTCCTAAAATCAAGTCCTTAAATAAACACAGAGGACGCTTGGCCCAGAGAGAACATCTGCAGAAACATTAGGGGGCAGGAGGGGATTTCAGGAAGCTTCTCTCCTGCCCTCCAACCGCCCTTCAGAAAAGATCACCCTGGACTGTGGTCCAGATGGATGGACTGCATGGGGACAGGGAAAATGGCAGAGGATGACAAGAGCCAACACATTGGCCCAGAGAGAGAAGGGAGAGGCTGCTGGTGTTGTCTTCTGTGGGAAGCAGGCCCCGCCTGATGTGCTGGGCTATGGCAGGAGGGCGCAAAAAGGCCTCCAATGGCACCCCCCACACCCGATAGTACAGAACCAGGAGAGGGAGCTGCTGGACTCCAGGGTCCAGGAGTCCATGATGTCACCGAAGCCGGAATGAACCCAGGACAGAGACCTATACATTCCCTCCCCCGCCCCACAACACCAACGCCTGGGCATCTTGGGAGACTCGAACTTAGGCTCAAACGCAGAAGAAGAACCCCAAATAAACTAAGATTAGTTGTCTACATGAAATTAAAATAAAGTTTTAGTGGAAAGATATTTTTCTTTCTTGTGCACCCAAGGGTCCCAGCTCCAGCATAGACATCTCCTGACCCAGCAACCCCACTCTCCAGACGCAACTGAAAATCTCAGCAGATAAAGATATCTGGGCAAGGATATTTCCTACAGCTCTGTGTGCAGGGTGACAAAACTGGAAATAACACGAATGCCTATCATATGGGGGAAATATTATGGAGCTAAAAAGAATTACCTTTGCAGGCGGATGCTAAAAAAGCAATAAATAACACTTAAGAGATTTTGCTAGGTTCTTAGATTCCAGATAAATATACCAAAATCAATGGTTTTCTCCATGCCCACTATGAATGATTAGGAATAGAAATGGAAGGAAATCTATGTACATTGTTCACAAAGTCCAGAAAATGCTAAAGAATAAATTTAACAAAATAAGTTCAGCATTTATAAGGAGATATTTTTAAGATATTATTAAAATAAGATTAAAGGCATTATTTGCAAGATATACCATATTTCTGGATAGGTAGACACCATAATAAGACATCAGTTTTTCCCAAAATTGTATTTCAGAGTAATTGGAATTACATTGTTCTCTTTGTCTTTTAGGTATGCCACTTATTTCATTTTCTTCTCTTATTGCGTTAGCCAGCACTCTGAAACAAGGTAGAAATAATAGGCCACTCTCCTAAGGGCAGAAATTTAGTTGCTGTCGAACTTTCCTGTGATTCTTGGTCGGCTGAGATATTTTTCTACCTATTATCAATTACACTTTGGTAATCTATCCTTTTTGGGAAATTATTCATTTTCCTCTAGATTATAAAGTTTACTGCCATAAAGATGCATACCATGGAGTCTGTACTTATAACTGCTTTCTCATTTCTAATGATATTTTTTGCTTTTTCCCAAAATCAGACTTAAAAGGAGTCTATCTATTTAACTGGTTTTTAAAAAGAATCCTATTTGGGTTCATTTACTTTTATGCTATTTTCAGTTTTCTGTCTCATAATTTGCAGCTTTTACCTTTATTAATTCCCCCATACTCCGTCCATGTGTGTGGTGTGGTCTTTTGTATTGTTCTTTTTTAATTCCCTAAATTAAATACTTAAGTGGGGTTTCTTCACTTTATTTTTTTAATATTAAAAGAATTTATTTACTGTAAAATTTTTCTCTGATTTTAGTATGTCCCTTAGGTTTTGGTTTGAGATGTTCTCCTTAATTCCTTTTTTGATCCAAATAATTCAGAAGAGATTGTTTAATTTCCAAATATTACAGGTTTGTTTTCTTCAATAATTTTTTTCTTTTAGGAAGATTGGCCCTGAGCTAACATCCATGCCCATCTTCCTCTACTTTATTTGTGGGACGCCTACCACAGCATGGCGTGCCAAGTGGTGCCATGTCCACACCCGGGATCCGACCTGGTGAACCCCGGGCCGCCAAAGCAGAACTTGTGAACTTAACTGCTGCACCACCGGGCTGGCCCCTATTTTCTTCAATAATTTTTTGAGGAGATTATTTTTTTTAATTGTTGCTTTCTGTTTTCACTGGGATGTGATCAGAGAATATGATATGTACTATCTTGAGTTCACTGAGATTGCCTTAGGTTTTGCTTGTGAGCAAGAACCTGCTGATGTTTGAGATGGTCCAGGATACACAAGAGAAGAGTGTGTCTTCTCTGTTTATAAAGTAAAACCTAGAACAATCAACTGTGTTATTCAGATCCTCTACGTCTTTGCCTGCTAAGAGCTACCACTTTCTGGAAGAGATTCAGGACACCGTCATTATCCAAGAACAATGGTACTAGAGGAAAAAGAAAAAACCTTCACAGCGAATCCACGTGGGAGAGGACAAAATCTCATGCAAAGAGTAAAAAGGTTTTACTGGCATTATATGGTGAGAAATGAAACCAAGTATTGTAAAAAAGATTTTTTAGCCAATATTTACCAAAATTTAGGTTATAATTGCAATGATGTAATAATTTTAGAACAAATATAAATCTAGTGCACTTTCCCATATGCATGTTGTACTTGAATGAAAAGTTTGCTTAAAAACAGTAAATCTAACACTGACCTTTTGGAAGTATAATGCTTCCAATACAGTTGTGTGAGAGCCTGGCGAGACCCCTTGCCTTCACATTTGGCTTCTGCAGTACTATCATGTTTTGAATTGATGGCTTCAGCTGTCATCCTAAGGGCCTCTCTTAATCCTGTGCTATTTGTATCAGTCAGGATTGCATTTGACAGAAACCCAATTTAGCAAGTGAAACAAGCTGAGAGCTTATTTCTCTCATATGACAAAAACTCCGAAGGCAAATAGATGGGCTTGGGGGCCCCTGCTCCCAGGAAGCCTCGCAGATGCGGCTCCCCGGCTCCCTGTTCTGCCGCCCTGAGGGTCGTGCTTTCCCCCTCGCATCCCTCGCCGGGTGTGCGCCTGCAGGCGTCATATCCACGTTCCACCTCCAAGAAGGGGGCGGGACTCAGGGCAGAGATGGTCACGCTAGCCTCGCCTGTCCCTTATTTATCAGGAAAACAGTAACTTTCACAGAAGCCCTGCAAGCAGGCTTTGGTATCTCATGGGTCAGAATGTTGTTCGGCGGCTACTCCCAGCTGCAAAGGAGTCTGGGATGTGACTCCCTTTTTTAACTGAGCACATCACCACCCTCAACAAAATTGGGCTGCTGTCAGTGAGAAGAAGATGAATACTGGGTGGCAATTAACAGCTTCTGTCACAATAATCAGACCATTTTCTTTTGAAATACTCCTTTTTTTATTTTTGGTGAAATTTCCCTTCTCCACTGTTTACTGCTCTCGGTCAGTGGCTCTGCATGTGGTTCTAGCAATTGTCCAATATCACTGTTTAAAATAGAATCCAGTCTGATTCTTTTAAAAAGCAATTAAAATTCTGTATATTTATTTATCCTATTTCATAAAATACTACATTATTTTTACGATTTGTCATTTCATTTTGCAGTTGACTTGTGTTGTGTTCTATTAGGGGATGTTTCGTGACCATCAGAAGCGCTGATGCATTTGTCTAGGTAGACGCTAGCTGCAAACTGAGAGGAATGTTGAGTGGGGATTAATTTTATAAAACCTTGGTTCATTGGTATCAAGATTCAAATCGTGGCTTAACCTCTTACTAGCTGTGAAAATTTGGGCAAATTATCTAACCTTTCTGTGGCTCTGTTTCCTTTTTTGCAAACTGGGGGTGGTTTATTGGTTGTCTATTTCTGTAAAAGAAACCACTCCAACAAATTTTAAACAAAAACTGTCTCACTGTCTCACGATTCTGTGGCCCAGCAATCTGGGCTGGGCTGTGCTGGTGCTCCTGCTGCTGCTCCTGTCTGCTGTTCCTCATGCACTGCAGTCACCTGGAAACCCAGCCACACTGCGTGTCCTAAGATGGGCTCACTCACCTGTGTGGTCATTGGCGCTCGGCCACAAGTCCCCAGCAGGCTAG
Source organism: Equus przewalskii (assembly GCF_037783145.1). Classification (NCBI taxonomy): domain Eukaryota; kingdom Metazoa; phylum Chordata; class Mammalia; order Perissodactyla; family Equidae; genus Equus; species Equus przewalskii. The sequence continues at coordinate 1,638,838 of NC_091839.1, read as the reverse complement.
CCCAGGTTTCTTCACGTGATGGTGGGAGTGCTCCAAAAAGCAAGAGTGGAAGCTGCAAGGTCTGTTGACACCTAGCTCAGAAGTGACAAAAAGTAACTTCTGCAACATTCTATTGTTAAAGCAAGTCACAAAGCCAGACTAGATTCAAAGGATGGAAAAATAGACTCTACTTCTTAATAGAGGGAATGGTAGAGTCACATTTCAAGGGTTATGTGTACAAGGATGGGAGAAATTATTATAGCCATCTTGGCAAATAGTAATAATCAGGACTCATAGTTTGTGGCAGGGACCACAAGGGTTAATTAATACATGCAAAGTGCTTAGAACCTTGGTTGGCACATTGTAAGTGCTCAATGTCTGTTTCTTTTTATTATCATTATTATTGTTGTCATTGCATTAGGACTGCTTGTGTTTCTCAAAGCAACCTCTTTTCTTTTTTTTTTTTTTTTTTGCTGAGGAAGATTCACCCTGAGCTAACATCTATTGCCAGTCTTCCTCTTTTTGTATGTGAGCTGCCATGACACCAGGGCCACTGACAGACTAGTGTAGGTTCACACCCAGGAACCTGGGCTGCCTAAATGGAGCATGCCAAACTTAACCACTAGGACACCAGGCTGGCCTCAAATTAACTTCTTAACTGCAGGGATTTGAATACAGTATACTCAGATAATTGTTCCCTTGCATTGTCACCTCCTACTGTGGTTGTATTTTTATCCTGATCTCTGTGTATTCCTAGGAGTTTGCTTTATGTGTTTAACCACCACATTGTTTGGTACATACGTGTTTATGAAGGTTGTTTTTTCTCAGTGAAGTGTACCTTCAAATTTCATGATTTCCCTCTCTGTCCTGGTCAGTGCTCCTCCCCTAGGATTCCACGCTGACTGATGTTCACATTGCCACCATGCTCTCTTTTTGTCTGCATTTGTGTGGTAGCTCTTTGCTCAACAATTAATTTCCAACCTTGTTTTGTATCTTTGTTTTAGAGATGTCTCATGTAATAATATCCACTTGGATTTTATTTGTTTTTCCAAGCTTGATAGGAAAACTCATCATTGTTATGATGATGGATGACATATATTGGGTTCAACTTCTTCAATCTTATTGTATGTTAACTAATTTTATTACACGTCTTTCTAGTTTATGTTTGCTATGTTATTTCCCCTTTCCCATTTACTCACGTTTGCTTGCTCGCTCAGATTTCTCGTCATTCTTTGCCCTATTAATTTGGAAATTCTGTGACACTTTTCATTCCCAATAATGGTTACCTTCCCATCCCTACGAATCGTAGAAAGCTGCATTTCTTTACAGATTGTATTAGTTACCTATTGCTGTGTAACAAATTACCCCAAAACTTAGCAGCTCAAACAACAGGAACTTAGTGTCTCAGAGTTTCTGAGAGTCAGGAGTCTGGGAGTGGCTGGGCCGGGTGGTCTGGCTCGGGGCCTCTGACGAGGCTGGAAACAAGTGTCAACCACGGTCATCAGAAGCTTGATGGCTCTGTAGGGTCTTCTTCCAGGCTCACCATGTGGCTGTTGGCAGGAGGCTTCAGTTCTTCGTGACATGGGCCCCCATCGGTCTGCTCCCAGCAGAGAAAGTCCGGGGGAGGAAGTCCCAGGGCCTTTTTTGGCTTTGTCTCAGAGTCGCACCCCATCACGCTGTTACATTCTGTTGGTCAGAAGACAGTTGCTAAGTCCCTTCCACACTCCTCTGAAGGGGAATTCAGCTCCACCTCTTGAAGGGAATATCTTTGAAGAATTTGTGGACTTATTTTTTAAACCAACACACGGACATATCAATTTCAAACAAGTGTTTGACACAGCCCTCCCATCAAGATGTTTTTCTTGCCTACCAAGATGAAAGCCCTCCAGTTGTCTTCTCCCCTTCTCTTTTCTGCTTCTCATTCTCCATGCGCTTCCCGTCCTCCAATGGCTGGACTTTGCTGAGGTCATTTTGGATCCCATCTCCAGGTCATCATTTGGTTTCCCTTGCTGCACCCCAATCCACCTGGTTTTGGCTGCAGCATCTCTCCGGCAGCTTCCTCAGATGGGGTACAGGATTTTGCGAGCTCTGACACCTCTTGTTATCACCTGGATGTGTGAATGATACCTTGTGTGGATATAGGATTCTTGGGTCATTGTCCTTGTCCCTTAAGTATCTGAAATCAATGTCGCGATTGGGTGGCAGGATGGCTGACGAGAAAGCCAATACCAACCTGATTTTTTTTCCTTTGTAAGCACCTCTCCTCTTTGTCTGGAAGTTTATAATTCAGGAATTACACCAGGGTCTAAGTATATGTCTTTTTAGTTAATCCTTCCTGGAGCTCCATGAGCCCCTTTCATCAAGGCTTTCTTCAGCTCAGAAAGTGTTCTTTAATTAATTGTTCGATTACTGTTTTCCCTTTATACGTTCTTTTTTTCTTTCTTTTTCTGAAACCCCTCTCCTTTGAATGTTGGGTTGCCTGGATTTGTCCTCCAAATCTCTTTCTGGTTTCGCACTGAAGAGAGATTTTCTCCCGCTGGAACTCCCAGGATGCTGACTGTTTCTCAGCAGTGGTCACTCTATTCCGAGCTCTGTGGCTGAATTTTTAAAGCGAGACATCGTTTTATTTTTCGGTTCCTCCCCGACCCACGCCACCCTAGTTTATCTCCTTCAGGCTGCTCACTTTCCCCGTGACATTCTCTTCCTTCCTCAGTGGGGCCGCTGTCCTGGTCCTCGGCGTGGACTTCCTCCCTCAGACCCCTGCCTTCTCACAGGTGGGGTGCCAGTTTTCCGGGCCCTGCATGGCCAGTGGTTCCCTGGACACTGACAAAGATTCTTTCCTCAACCAAATTCAGCTGGGGCTCCCCTGAACTCCTTCTCAACTAGACCTCCACTTCTGGACTTGGTGACTGTCCCTGCATCGTCCACTTTTAGGGAGAATCCTGCTGAGTCGGTTTAGCCAGAACCCCCAACCCTCGACATCTGATCACCCTCGAAGCCTGGTTCCTCATCCCAGAGCCCTCCAGGGGATGTCTGACCCCCTGGCCTGCCTTCAGCAAGAATCCCGTTAGGTCAGTTCGGCCAGAATCCCCGCACCCCTGACGTTTCCTCTTAGTAATTCTCCAGCCACTGACCCCCAGCTACTCCTCGGCTGTAATTCCCACTTCTCATCTGTATTCGGAGTTGAGTGGGATCTCTCTCCTCCAGTTCATGACCCCTTTGCAGTAGTCCCTACATTTATTTTGATGAACCCCCTGAATAAAATCTGCCTGTCCTCAACGAGTGTCAGGAATAATTTTTTCTTCAACACCCACTCCCGCGCGGCTCAGGCTGCTAACCACCTCCGGGCCGAGGCACGCCAGCACCACAGGTTCAGCCCGGGCGGGTCCCCGTGAGCGAGCTAGTGCATTGACACCTTCCACCGAGTGCTAGCAGCGTCCTCCCAGGTGCACAGGAAGGCAGCCCACCAGCTTCCCCAAGGCCAGCACTGCCACATAGACGGCCCTGAGGGCCTCAGGGCAGGGGAGGGCAGAGAGAGGTCCCGCATACAGTGGGGGGAGCTGCGACGCCAGCCTGCTCCCCAGGGCTCCACCACGGGTTGGCCTCGGCTGCTTCCAAGGAAGGGATGGTTATTTTGGAGGGGAAATCAAGGAGAAGGGGCTGGGCCCTGGCTGTGAATGTGTGCTGGATGGAGCCAAGGGGAGCCGGGACTCCAGGCTGGAAATGTGAACCAGAGGGCCTGGGGCATATTTGAAATGCCTGGGGAGCTTCTGACATAGACGAACCCCCACGCCAAGCTCAGACCTATTGAATGAAATCTCTAGGTGGCGGCTTCAGCGTCCGCATTTTTAAACTGTACACAGGTGGTTCTCCTGAGCAGCCACAAACAGAAGCACTGGCCTAGAAGGTCATTGGGACCAATCTTACCTAGATCTTGATGGTAGTGTGTCCACCTCTCTCTAAAATACCGGTCACATTTACCTGTCTATTTAAACGTCTGTGAAGTCATTAATCGTGTCTTATCCTTTGTGTCCCTGAATCTAGTACAGTGCCGGACACTCACATCAATACATCCATGAATGAATCTGTATTTTAACGTGGTCATAAAACTACAGCGCTAAAAACACCCCTCGTGCCCATTTAGTCAACAGGCCCCATGCACACCCTGTACAGATGGAGACATCAAGACCCCGAGCAGAGCAGCTTCCCCCGGAAGTTCCCCCAGCCGAGAATGCAGGCTGCAGGGCAGCCATGGCCGTCGTTCTGCTCGCCTCATTTTCAGTCTCTTTTCCAGGCTTTGTAAACCTGTACGTGTGAGGAGGGGTGCGCTCGGACTCATGCCATGGGCTGGGGCGCATGGTCACTGCTCCCCAGTCCTCTCCTCATAGGCAAACGCCGCTGTACGCTGGGCCTGTGTTCCAGGAACAGGTCTGGGCGTAAACTGAGCATCGGCAAAGTGAGTCCAGTCCATTCAACAAATATGTACCAGGGCCTGTTCCAGTGTCCGCATTTAGGATACGTCCGTGAACAAAAAGAAACACATCCCCCCGGGGCTTACATTCTAGCGGCATGCGGTAGCCAGTCTCCAAAGACGGCAGCCGACGATGCCACAGCCCCACACGCACCCTCCTTCCATCAGCAGGGCCCTGAGTCTCCTCGCCTGGACCCGGGCCACCCTGCGACCAGCCTTGAGCGACAGCATGCAGCAGGAGTGAGGCCGTGCTGGGTCTAGGCCTAGCCATTAAGAGAACTGATTTTGGTCTCTGGGAGCCCAGAGCACGATGCAAGAAGTCCAGCCACCCTGCCCAGAAAGCAGCCCAGCCAGCCCTTGGCTGTGCCAGCCCCCGAGCCGAGGCACCGGACACATAAGCAATGCTATCTGATGTCCCAGCTCCAGTCAAGCTCCAGCTGAAGGCAGACACCTGAAGGACCCCAGTCAACATCATGTGCAACAGGACTGCCCACTGAGCCCAGCCACCCACGAGGTCCTTAGAAACCATAAACTGCTATTGCTTTAAGCCACTGATTTATGGGGTATTGCTCCAACAGACAACTGAAACGTGAGGGGAGAAAGATCATAAACAGTAAGCGTGGGAAGTACGCTTCATTATCAGTCATATTATCCATTGTCAGTTATCAGTGACTCCCAGGTCTTTGGCTTTAGACCCATGAACACTCTCCCTCCCTTCTCTTGAGGGCACACCTCCCCATCCTCAGGGCCTCCGCTGCCCAGCTCTCCTCTTGGCGGCATGGTCAGATGGTTGAATAGTCGCCCAGGAGCACAGCCCCCAGACTTGCCCCAAATCTCTCTGATTGTCTGGTGCAGAGCAGGTGCTGGCTCTGTCAGAGGCCCTCCATCAACCTCAGTCCACCCTGTAACTACCCTGCCAGGCCGCCTCTCCACAGGGGAAGGAGCAAGCGATGAGGGCCTGAGACCGTGAACACACGATTTGCTCACGCTCCCTGCTGCCTGCGCCAGCCTCACCTCCACTCCCTCACCTGGAAGGTAAGGCCTCCAGGGGCACAAGCTCCCCAGGCACTGTGTCATGCTGGTCCCATTGCCTCCTGCTCCTCCTTCTGCCCACTCACTCTTCTCGTGCTAACAGCAGACCAACTTTTCTCAGGGACCCACCCTCCCTCTCTGGTCCATCGACTCCATTCCCCCGTCTGGGGCAGGCTCCTTACCCAGAACACATGGACCAATCCATGTATTCTAACTGTCGCCATGGTGATTGGTTCAGGAATGGGCACACAGCCAAAGCCATGCAATCAGAGCCGACCCCAGGACTCTGTGCTTCTATCAAGAAGAAAACCCCCTCTTCCACCAGGATTGCTCTTTGTGAGGATAACGTGAGCCTAGAGCTGCCGGGGCCCCAACAGGAAGATTGCTAGAGAATGACACCAACGTGGTAGAATGCAGAAGAGACCGAGACACAGACAGACAGACACAGACACAGACAGGGAGGGAGATGATGACAGCGTTCGAGCCCCTGGGTCCAGCAGTTCCAGAAGCATGCTGATCTTGTCGGCAGGAGTAACATTTGCCAGAGGGATTCATCCTTTCAGGCATAAATGCCTCCTGTCTTTCTGAAGGGCTGAAGCGACACTCAAGGAAACCTAACATACTCTGCTGACAGGTGCATGAGCTGCTAACAAGGCCCATTTACAGGTAAACAGAAGTCACTTTTATCTGCCCACATGCAGCATGACAGGAAGAGGGGTGCTCAAGCCTTTTTTGGTTGTGACAGGAAACTGATTTCAATTGGCTTAAACAAACGGGGCACTTATTGACCCACGTATCCTGCTACAGAAAGGACAGGGGTGGTTCTGTCTTCAGGAACAGCTGGATCTAGGGGCTAGAAAACTGTCTGGATAGTCATAGGCTTTCTCTTTTCTCTCTGCACGTGAGACTCATTCTTCTCTGGTCTGGCTTTCTCTGCGTGTCAGGGAGCATAGCTTCAGGCAGTCCCTGGCTTACCTCCTCAGAGCCCGGTAGCCAGAGAGAACAAAGTCTTTCCTCTCTAGAACCAGTTAGAAAAGTCCTGGGGAAGGATTCTGATGGGCCCAGCCTGGATGGCTGGTCCACCCACGTGGCCAAGGTCAGAATCTGTTATCACAGGCAGGAAGACTGGTGCCGGCAGGCTCCAGGGGAGCACAGTGACTGGTCTTAACCGCATCTACTTGGAGAGGGGGAGGGGAGGGTGGAGGTGGGGAGACTGTCTACACCGCAGTCAGCCTGAGGTCTAATCAGACAGCAGTGCCCAGCGAATGGGGCGCCCCGAGTCCCAGAACTGGGTTCCAGAGCGGCTATCTTCCCACCAGGCTGGGGGACCGTGGCACATCAGGTGGGGGGCGCCGCACCTGAGAGAAGGCTGGCTCGCCTTCGAATGACACAGAGTGGATGTCATGGTGGCTTTGATGGTGTTTAATTAAATATTTGCCACATTTAATTAATCAAAGCCTGAAATGTGGTACCAGATGTGACTTAGTGGACATTACGTCTCAACAGCCCTTGGAAGGGAGCCCCACAGGCTCGGCCTCCTGGCCCACCTGCGCAAGGGCTCCAGGAGACCCTTGGGGAGCGTCATTAATTAATTAGTGACTGAGGCTGCACTGGGCTTTGCTGTTTCAGAATGTCATGCGTCACTCAGGCAGGGGTCTCCCTGTTGGGTCCCAGGGGAGTGGATTAGGCAAGAGCCCAATTCCTGGGTGGCAAAATCTGTCCCAGACCTACACACACACCTACACGCACCTGCCACCTCCTCTATCCATAAATAGTCCCTGTGCCCCAAATTCCACCAATAGAGATTGCTTCCTTGGTTTCTGGCCACGTCCCCGCCCTTTGACCTGCCATTACCCCAGGGGTTGGGAGCTCCTTGACAGCCTCCGAAAGGGGAAAGTGCTTCCTCCAAATTGCCCAGCACAACATGTGGCAACCTTCAGCCCCCTAAGTGTAGAGCTCAAGGACCCCTGCCACCCCCATCCCCCAGCTAGGGTGGGGGCAGTCCTGAAGAAAGCCTCAGGGCCCAGCCCGCGGGAGGCGCAGGGCAGGTGGGCAGCTAGTTATCCCCGGGCTGCAGGCACAGCTCTTCTGGGCCCATCCAGGGTGGGAGGGCAGCGGCGGACACAATGAGATGCCAGGATCTGCAGTCACAGTGACCTTTCCAGAAGCAAATCTGATGGTTTGGGGCGGCTGGGGGATTCCCCACCACCCTCTTCATCCAGGCTGCCCTGGCCCCGCTGCCCCCAGCAGTGCCAAGCATCATCCTGACTCCCCAGCCCCCATCTCAAGAGTCTACATTCCAGCTACGCCAGCCTCCGGTCCGGTCCTGAAAGCACCAGGCCGAGTCCGCATTCTTTGGCCCTCGGCACATTCCCTTCCCTCTGCCCGACATCCTTGACAGTCTCTCAGATCTCACTGAAGATGTCAGCTCCTCCAGGAAGTCCAGTTGCCTTGAGCGTGGATCCCAGCATGGGAGGGGTGGGTAGGCGGTCCCAGGCAGGGGCAGCCAGATGCCACTAGGCTTCCCTGTCTAGCTTCTCGGCACATCCCATGCGCTCGTGGAACCACTACAGGTATGGGATGGATGCCAGCGTCTCTCCCTCCTGTCTGACCCTAAGTGCAACCTCATTTGGAGATGGCAGTCCTTTGGCGACCCTGAGGCCTCGGTCAAGTGGCCCACATGCTCCTTATAGGGATGGAAAACTGAGGCCAGAGCAAGGAAGAGGCCAGCTCAAACTGGCCTGGCAAACCAGGCTGCCCTCCCCCAGAAGTTCCTCCCCTCCCATGCCGCTGAGCTCCGCACCCTCCTCCCAGCCCCCAGCCCTGGCACAAGCTGGCCTCGCGGGCTTCAGGATCCAGCCATCCCTACACCCTTGGGCACCCCCCATCCGGTCTCCTCTGCCTTATTCCCTGCCCTTTATAAATATGCATTGGGCCAGAGAGATGGGGGGCCTCTTTTTGAGGGAAAATTAACAACAGTGACAAACTTAGTTATTCATGCAAACCGTCAGCCCGTGATCCCTGATTATGCAGGATGCAAACTGTGCCTATCTGAGCGACTGGGCGCCCTCATCAAAGGCGCCCCCCGCAGCAGCCGGCCCACCTTGCCGCCGCCTTGTGCCCTCTCAGCGCCGGCACGGGCCAGTGGCGCCCCCTCCGCCAGCGCCTGCTCCTGACGCAGGGCCCCTCCACACTGGAGTTTAAAGGATTAATTAACCTTGTGGGATTGGCGGGGAGAGCTCCACCTGGCTATCTGCTGCATGAAAGCATCCGCTCGCCAGAGTATTTTAAGCTCACAGTGCAGACCATATGGTATTTCAAAGAACAGAAGCTGAAAGTACAGTACATATTTATTCCTTCCACAGAGAGCATTAAAGGGGTTTAAGTATTTTATTAAAGCCTATACGAGCGGGCATGTGTGTGTGCGTCTGTGTGTGTGTGCGAGGCAAGCGCAAATATACTTGACGCATAGAAAAAATAAATGACACAGATTTATTTTCATCTCTCTGCCAACCCACCCCATAGCAACAGTGTAAACTTGAGAAAACAAGAAATATTTTATCAAGTCGTCTCAACTCATGGCTATTGCCAATTTTTCCTCTCTATTTTGAAACGATAGCAGTCTCCTTGGTGTCAGGCCTGCTGGCAGAAGGAAGAGTGGGGAGGCAGGTCTAAGATGATAAAGGGGCACACGGGCAGCCCAGGCCCCTTCAGGAGCTGCCCCCCACCCCCCACCCCGGCGAGGTGCTTAATCTGTGCGAACCTCAGTGGCCTTCTCTCGAACGCTGACCTCTCAGGGCAGGGTAGGGAATAAAATGAGAAGGCGCTGGCAGCCTACCTGGAAGAGCCCTGGATCTGGGATTTCGAGGAAAACCTACTGTGGAAGTCGGTGGACTGCGCCCTTCCCAGCAGGCCGTCTCCCTCCTCCTGGGAACGGCCCTGCCCTCTCCTTGGGGCAGCCCCCTTTCTATCTCTCAGCCCAGGTGATGGGGTTCGAATTAACTCCACTCCTCTCATGACAGGCTGGCCAATCAGAGCCCTGTGTCTCCCCAGCCTCAATGACTGGTCCAGGGATGGTCACGAGACCCGTGACAGAACAATGGGGCTCAGTCCTGAGACTTTTGCTGGAATGACTGGGAAGGACGCTCTCTTTCCCAGCAGACTTGCCAGGCCGGGAGCTTGGAGCTCATTGCCAACCGAGTCTTGGGCAAAAACCTAGTGACAGGAGAGTCCAGGACAGATGTGGACTCTGTCCAAACGACGGCTCGCCTCTCCTAAGCAGAAGATAGAAATTGAAATTCTCAAAATAAATAAACAAAAATTTTAAAGGAAAAAAATACAGAGCAGGCAAGCTGGTCAGGTGCAGCTGCCCAAGGCTCTGACTATCCTCTCTGGACAACGACGGAGGCTGGATCCCATGCAGAGAGGCCAGAGGTCTCAGGAAGGCCAGGCTGCCCCGCCCTGGGCACCTCAGGCTCTGCCTGCAGTCGGAGGCCTGCCCTGAGGGGGCAGCGGTGAGCCCAAGCAGCCTCAGGAGCAGTGGGAGGGGCTTCCAGCCGGGGCTCTCCGCGCCCTGATGCACATCCCTTTTCACAGGAAGAGACTCTGTTGAGGAAACAGCTTATAGTCTAGAAATTCAACAAATGCAAATGCACACAGCACAGGTGTCAGAGCATGGATAGACTCTGAAATTCTAGGTCTCCCCTCCCCCACCGCTCTGATGAAAAAACTGAATACCAGGAAGATAATAACTACCTTCCACCCAGCCTTTCTCCCACCTCGTATTTACCATCTTCAAGTCTTTCCTTTCATATATGTAGGAGAGAAGAGATTTTCTGGCCATCAGATGTAAATGGGAAAGTGTAATTTTCTCTAATATTCTATAAGTGAGAATTGAACCTCCATTTTATTTATTTGTTTTTTTGTTTGTTTGTTGGTGAGGAAGATTGGCCCTGAGCTAAGATCTGTGCCAATCTTCCCCTATTTTGTATATGGGATGCCATCACAGCATGGCTTGACAAGCAGTGTGTAGGTCTGTGCCTGGGATCCAAACCTGCACACTCCAGGCTGCCAAAGCAGAGCTGTGAACCTGCCCCCTACACCACCTGACCGGCCCTGAACCTCCATGTGACATGATGGCAAAAAAGTTAATCTAGTTAGTTCCAGTTTCCTCAGACAGTGCTGTGTTCCGTCATTTCAGATCTAAACTCAGTCCACGGAGATTTTCCTCCTCACCCTCTTCTCCATCTGAGTTTTAGGGGCTAAGAGAGTCACGGCATACAGGACACTGGCAGGGAGAGAGGTCTCCTTGGCCATCCAGTGTCATTCCTCAGCCGCTCTGCTCTGGTCAGAGCCAATAATGCTATCTGACCAATCCTCCTGTAGGTAAGAACCACAAATTCCAACAGGAACTAAAGGCCCTGGGGAGAGACTAAAGGGCAGACACTGGGGAGAGTCTGCACCTACAGGAGGCAGCAGCACTGGGCACGGGCCCCTTCTTTATGGGCTGAAGCTCTCCGCAGGCTCCAGTCTGCCCCACGAAGGGCAACTAAAACTTGGAGAGAAAAGTCCTACTGGCTTGAAGAACCAGGGGTCAGGGCGATTACAGCAACTAAAAAGTGACTGAGGAAATCCAAAAAAGAGAGAGCCATAGAAGGGGAGGCTCCAAACCTATGTATAAAACGCCCATCTCTTGCCAACCCCACCACAGAGGAGTGAGGCAGTCACTAAGCAGCCCTGCTAAAGCCAGAACTGAGCTGAGATTTCAGCCAACGTCATCTGCAGGGGAGAGAGTTTACAGCCTGAGTTTAACCAAGTTATTTGCCTAGTAAAATAAAAATCAACATCCTTCAGAGCAGTGTACTGAACCTAGAGTCTCTGTACTTGTCATCAAATGTCCAGGATAAAATCCAAAATTATCTGACATGCGAAGACACAGGAAAACACAATCCAACTCCAGAGAAAAGACAACCAGTGGGTACCAAACAGAAAGTGACCTTTGATGTTGGAACGAGCAGACAATCATTTTAAGGCACCTATTATAACTATGCATATGAACACAAAGGAAAATATGATCATAATAAATGAAAAGATAAATATTCTCAGGAGAGAAACTATAAGAAACAACAACAGTAAGAAAAAATGATGTCATCCTCCTATGTGTGGAAGGAAATCCACTGGCTATAGTTGAGACATCTACACTTGCTGGCAGGAGCTGAGAAGGCCATTTCTCCACTGATCCACAGTTACCAGACCATACCAGCCCCCCTTCATCCTCCTCGGCCAGAATAAGAGACACCATCAAGTCTACAAGTCCTCTTTTGAGAAACACCTTCCCCCTCCTTGGGGCACAGGAAAACGTGACTGAAACCCACAAAATCTGGGGCCAAAGGAGCCACACACACACACCCCCAAACCAATACCCCTTCCGCATGCAAATGCAAGACTCCTAACAATATTTTCGCAAATCCAATCTAGAAATATACAAAAGAGAGTTTTATCTCAGGAATTCTAGGTTTGTTTAAAATTCAAAAGTCAATGGATTCATCCTTATAACCAAATGAAGGAGAAATGCCACGTGATCATCTCACTGGGTGCAGAAAACACGTGAAAAATTCAATACCCAGTCATAATTGTAAAAGAAAAGAGACAAACTCAACAGAAAGAGAATAGAAGGGAAGTTCCTCAATCTGAGAAAAGAATCTGTGAAAAGTCGACATCTGAGGTCATCCTTAACGGGAGAAGAACGAGTGCGCTCCTCCTAAGATGAGGAAAACGGCAGAGAAGTTCCCTCTCACTGCTCACACCCAACGTCGTACCAGAAGTCCTGGCCAACGAAACAAGGCGGGGAAGACATCAAAGACATACAAATCGGAAAAGAAGACCTAAAACTAACTTTATTCACAGAACATATGATCATCTATGTAGAAAATCCCTAAGAATATACCAAAAAAAAAAAAAAAGGATTAGAAACTGTAATTTTATAATCAAATTTAAAATGGTATTACAAAAGTGAAATACTTAGGCATGAAGCTAACAAAATATGTTTAAGATGTGTATGCGTAAATATAGAAAACCTTGTTGAAAGAAATCAAAGACCTAAGTCAATGGGAATATACCCCACGTTCATGGATCGGAAGACTCAATGTTGTTAAGACATCAATTCTTTCCAAATTGATCCCAATTGATATCCCAGCACGGGCTTTCTTGGTAGCAAATGACAAGCTGATTTTAAATTGTATATAGAAACGCAAAAGTAAAGTCCAGAAATAAAGCCAAACATAGATGGCCAATTGATTTTTGATAAATATGCCAAGGTAATTCAATGGGGAAAGGATAGTCTCTTCAACAAATGGTGTTGGGACAACAGGAGATCCATATGGAAAAAAACTGATCTTTGATTCTTACTTCATACCACACAAAAAATTAACTCAAAGTAGTTCACAGACCTAAACACAAAAAATAACACTATAGAAGTCCTAGAAGAAAATATTTGTGACCTTGGGATGGGCAAAGATTTTTTAAATAGGTCACCAAAAAAAAGTATAAATCATTAAAGAAAAAATGATACATTTAGACTTCATCAAAATTAAAACCTACTCTTCAACATTTATTGTTAAGAATATGAAAAGGCAAACCACAGACTGAGAGAAAATACTGTCATACATATACCACACCCCATGAAGGACTTTATCCCAAATGACAACTCAATAATAAGAAGACAAATCACCCAATTTAGAACTAGGGAAAGATCTGAACAGTCAATTCATGAAAGAAGACATACAAATGGCCACAAAGCGCATGAAAAGACATTCTGCTCATCAAGGAAATGCAAATTAAATCCATAATGAGACACTACTACATACTCACGGGAGTGGTTAAAATAAAGACTGCCAATACCAAGTGTCGAGAGGATGTGGAGCAGCCGTAACTCTTACATACTGCTGGTGGGAGTGCAAAATGGTGCAGCTGCGTTGGAAAGCAGGGTGTCGGTTAAACATAAGAGTAAATATATACTTACCACACAACTCAGCAAGCCCATTCTAGAAACTTCCATGAGAAATGAAAACACATGTCAACACAAAGACTTCTACATGAATGTCCATGGCAGCTTTATTCACAGCAGCCCCAAACTGGAAACAACCCAAGTGTCCATCAACAAGTGGACCGATAAACAAATTGTAATATAAGCATACAACGACCTAATACTCAGCAAGAAAAGGTCAAGAACTATTGCTACACGGGACAGCACAGGTGAGCCTCACAGATTTACACTGCGGGAAAGAAGATGGACACAAAGTAGGTAGTGCAGGTGGTTGCCATGAAACTAGAAAAGACAAAGCTAATCTACAGCAAGGAAAATGAATCCGTGGTTGCCTGAGGCTGAGGGTGAAGACCCTGCCTGCAAAGGAGCATGAAGGAAATTTTCGGGTGATGCAAAGGTTCTATACCTTGACTGTGGCGGTGGGTACACTGATGTAACCCTTCAAAAGAACTTACTTGAAATGGGTGCATCTCATTCTAAATTATACCTCAATAAATACGATTTTAAAACTACATCTTACTTTCATTTTTAACATAAATGGACTTGAAAGTGAAGAGAGAAAAATTAAACCACCTACGACCCCATTATTGGGTCAATTAAGCAAATTTTCTGCACACCAGAAAGTGTACCAGAGAGCTCTATGCAGCAGCTAAAAGCAAACTAAAAGTGCGGTGCACAGTAAGGAAGGGGAGGTCCTCGTGCCCAGGGCTCTTTTTGGGGCTGGCTGCGAAACGGGCAGAAAGATGGGGCTGAAGCTCCAGCGGGACGTGGGGTTGAGCTCCAAGCTGAGTTCAGAGAGCACGGAATGGCCTCTGGGTGTAGGTGCTGGGCGGAGTCGCTGGGAGTTTGTGATCCCATCAGGCGTCAGGATGGAAACTTATTTGGCATCAAGAAGGCTCAAGGTGCATGCCGAAGGCTGCCCTAAATGCGCAGGCACATGCTGAAGACAGGCCTCCAGGCCCACTCTGCACTAACTTGCTGGGCCTCAGTTTCCCCATTTGTGACACGAGGGGGTTGGACTAGATGGACGTTTGCCGCAGCCAAGACACTGACTATTCCCAGGGGACGTCTGCCCCTTCACTCGCAGCTCCAGGGCTGCACTCACTCCAACTGCGCCAATCCCCCGCCTGAGCCCCACCGGAAGCTTGTGGCCAAGGCAGGTAAAGGGCTGGTTTGTCCCTGCCCTGCCCCCTCCCCCCAGACTGTTGTGAAGTTTCCCAGGCCTAGGGACCTTCATAATTAGGTAGGGTCCAAACGGAAGGGCACATCACTTCACATCAAAAGTGTTCTCCTAAACCTATCTGCATTACGATGTTTGCCATGGAAGCATTCTCAAGAGCACAAACCTGTGAACCATCTACTGACCACAATCAACTGGGGATGGAATACTCAGCCTATGGAGAATAGGTGATAACGCCAGAAAAGCTCACGGGATCACGTTCCCTCAAAAGAGGAGGATATGACATTCCACGAGCCTTGTGACTACAACTTAGTGAATATGCACAGACAGACAGGATGGAACGCCCCAGGAGTCTCGATTCTTGCCTGTACCTCAAACTGGTTGAGGATCGACGTCACGAAGACAGAATGAAGTGGCTCATGCTTCCGAGAGCCGCAGCTCAAGGATCTCGCATTGCGATACCGGAAGTCCATGTCCTTCTGGACTATGTTTTCCCAGCAAGGGCTCCCCCTGGGGAGACAAAGATGGCAGTCGGCAGCTCCAGGTTTATATTTTTACTGATCTAGCAATCTCAGCAGGAAGTGAGAGCCTCTTTCTGGCAAAAGTTTTGAATTTCACTGGCGAGGCCCGGGTCACGCACCTGCCAGCGCTGGTTTCGGGGGCGCAGCCTCATGGGCCCTGAGTTTGGTTTGACGTTCTGCTACCCAAGATCTTGAAATTCTTAATAATTTTTGAACAAGACGCCTTGCGTTTTGCACTGGGCCCGCAAATGACAGAGCTGGTCCTGAGCTCAATGCAGCTCAAATGCCATACTGTGAAAATAGGAGGGTTAGGTCCCAGTGGAAAATGGGAAACTTACCAGGAGGAAGGGAGGCTGCATGGAGACACAGCAGACAGCCACCACAGATGCTGACAATAGTTGGGCTAGGGTAGGGGTGATTATTACTACTATTATCGATGTTATTATTTTGCAATGTAGCTCTCTTTATCATTTAAACACAAAATAGTTTCACTTTAAATACAGAAAATGCAGTTCTCTTTGAACTGAAGTGAGAGCTGTCAGAACTGTGGACTCGGGGAAGGGTTACCACCCCTGCTCATCTCCCACCAAGGGCTGCTCCAAAGAGCCGGCAGCCTCCACAATCGCAGGGGCCCAGTGAGCCACCTCATGCCTGAAGCCAGCACGGGTCGAGACTTGAAGGATCCGGGTCACTGAGGTGTATTCCCCGCCCCTAAGCTTCTCCTGAAAGGCTTACAGACTGCTATCTGGTGATTTAAAAAGTATGTAAAGGCCCCCAAAGAACAGGGGTCTCCCTTGTCCATGCAGTGTGTGTGTGTGGGGAGAGAGAGAGAGAGAGAGACGGGGAGGCACTGGTTTCAGATAGCTTCTCTCCTTTGACTCTCTGAGTTGGGCCTTATTTTTATTCCCACCTCACTGGGAAGAGAACCAAGGTTCACCACGGCTGGGTTTCCTGCCCAAGTTCGCATCTCTAGAAAGTAGAAAACGGATTAAAACTTCTATGTGTAAGCTCTAAAGTCCAAGCTCTCCCCTCTCCATCTTTCCACCCTGACACTGGAGCAAGATCTCGAACCCTCCAGCCTCTGCTTCCTTATATGAAAGTGAAAACATGCCCAGTCCTTCACAGTAACCCCAGGGCATCTTCTGATTCCCCTTCTCCTCTGCCAGGTCCAAATGCACTTCCTGGTGGGAGGGGCAGGAGGATCCAGGACAAAGGCTCAGAAATCTCCAGAGCCCTCCCAGACCACCGCAGATGCATCCTCGGTCTTGACTTGGTGGGTCTGTCTCCTCTCAGCTCTAGTCACCAGGTCTCCCACCCTCCTTCCCAGTGGCCAAGCGCTGGGCAGTCCCTGTCCTCTGTGAAAGTCCTGTCACTCTCTCCATGTACCAAACACTACTGGTCCAGTCCGCTTGTGGGGGATGCCTCCAACTCTGCTCTCGTAAGCAACACTGCACCCATTTCCCATGGGCCTCTGAGGTATAGACCCAAGAGTGGAGCTTCCGAGACCAAAAGTCCAGGGCTGGAACTAGGGGGAGGCACCGAGGAGCCTAGAGTATAAACGGTAAGGTGGCCATCACTCCCAGGGCCCTGTCCCTGACAGCAAAGTCTCCCTACACTTGTGCCCTAGGGCCTCACATGCCTACTCTTACCCTAGCCCTGCAAAGGGACACCCATACTTAACGTCACTGCCCCTGTCACACACTCTCCCGTGCACCCGTGCCAGGCCTGAACATCACCTGACCTGCTGAGCTGTGTCAGTCGGCATCTCAGTCCTTCACTCCGCCCTTCTCTGATCACGGGTGGGGGTGGGCCTCTTTCGTACACCTTGACCATGCTGATCTTTCCTTCTGGGAATGGCCTAGCCATTATTTTTTGCTCACTATGTTTTTTATTGGGTTTCATTTCATTTTTGGACTGATTTTCAGGAGTTTCTGACTATTCTAGTTACAGCGTTCTGTTGGTTTAATACACGGAAAATATCTTCTCCCAGCTTATCACCCGTAAGTTAATTTGTCTATAGTAACGCAACATTTTCCATTTTGGTGTGGTCACATCCACCATTTTCCTCCTGATGGATTAAGCTTTGGAGGCCATGATAAATCCTTTCCTATCACAGACATTATCCTACATTCAAATTCATTCGCTTTATATTTTTACCTTCAATAATTAGATATTTAATCTATGTGGAGTTTATGTATATGGGGTAGAGATAGAATTTTATTTTTTTCTCCATTATAGAAAGCCAATATTCCCAGGGCCATTGACTAAATAATCTAGTTTTCCTCCAATTATTTCTGATTTTATCTCTATCACAAACCAAGTTACCATATACAAATTTGCTTATTCTGGGTTCTCTAAACTCCCCACTTATCTATTTGTTTCTGCACCACTATCCCATCATTTTAATTACTCTGGCTTTAGGCCTATGGTCTGTAGAGCAAGGCCTTCTCTAGGTTCTTATTTTTCAAAATTGTCTCAGCAAATCATGGGTCTTCCATACACCTTAGAGAATGGGGTTCCCAAGTTCCAATATAATCAGGCTGGAACTTTGACTGGAATTGCATTGAATATATAGATCATTTGGTGGAGAATTTACATTTTTTCAAGGTTAAGACGTTATCCCATTATTTATTTGTGTATTCCAGGCTTTTAAAAAATATGAGTTTTAAATTTCTCACCTTAAAGATCTCGTGCATTTTTTGTTAGGTTAATTCCTAAATACATCAGCGTTGTGCGGGATATCTAATTTTTATGACATTTTCAAGAAATGTATTATCATTGCAGAGGAACTCATTAACTTGATATTCTAATCTTATATAAGCTACCCTTGTTCAACTCTCTTATTAGGTTAATTTATTTGTCTGTTGATTCTCTTGTTTTCTATGTTGATGACCATTTGACAAGAATGTTGTTGCCCTTTTGCTCCCAATCTTTACATCTCACTCAATTCTCACCTTGTTGCTCTGGCCAGGACTTCCAAGGACCCTGGGGAACAGCGGCACAGCTGGAGGGCATCCTAGCCTTCTTTCTGACTTTTAGAAGGATGAAGAGATGTGGGTTTTAGCCTAGTCCTTAAAGCAGGTGAATACAGTCATCAGAAATTTGCTTTTGGGAAAGATTCCCACAGTTGCACATGAAAGCTGGATGGAAGAGAGCGAGAAAGGAGGCAGAACGACGGGTCCTCTAGGAACAGCTGCAGCAGTCCAGGTGAAAAATGATGCGGTCCAAACCGGGGCTGAGGAGATGAGTGTAGCAAATACATGTGTGGGAAGAGATGATGGGATTCTGGGACAGATTAGATTTGGGATTGAGGAGAGCAAAGAAGACTGAAGCTCTGTTTGGGGGCTGGCTGCCTGGCTCGGGGGGACAGTGATGCCATTCACTCAAGGGAAGATGGGGGAAGAGACTGATTTGGGGAAGGAAGGTGGGTTCCACTTCAGATATGTTTGTTCAGAGAGGCCTGTGGAACATCCTGCAAGGGGTCTAGCGGACGTCCGGATGAAAGGATAAGCCAGGGAGCTCAGGGCAATGGTCGGGGCCTGGGGACAAAGGTTTTACGTGTACTGAGTCCAAGTGGTATTAGTGGAGGTTCACAAAGTCCTTGGAAAAGTGCCTGGCACAAATGGGTTAGCTACCGGAGAACTATCAGGATAACCCGCACAGAGGTGGGCGTCAAAACCACGGAGCGGACGAGATCTCCCAGGAGCAGCCCAGGAGACAAGGGGTATGGGGCCTGGGCGACACCAACACTGGAGGGACAGAGGACTCCCAGCAGACAGTAGGAAGAGAGGCCGAGGGACTCAAGAGGACGAGGACGAGAACGGAGTGGCTCCGCTGAGACTGTGCAGCAACGTGATGAGGAAAGTACCCTTGCGCGAATGTCCGAGCTTTATCGGGTTCTCCCTCCCGTAAGTAGGGGCTACCGCCCAGCGATCGGCTCACCTACCTCCAGCGACTCCGGGACGCTGCGGTCCAGCGGCAGAGCAGACGCTGGCCACGCCCCGGGGCCCGCCCCGCCCCGAGGCCGACCCTGCGGAGAGCCTGCGCAGACGAGGCCCCGCCCCCCGCCCGGCCCGCCCCCCGCTCCGGCCCGCCCCTTCCGCAGGGCGCACTCCGCCGAGCTCCGCGCACGGCCCGCGGCCCCGCCCCCGGCCCCGCCCCGCCCCGCCCCGCCCCGCCCCTTCGGCGGCGCGCCCTCGCGGAGCCCCCGCGCTGGACCCCACTCTGGGCCCACCGCCTCGCGGCGCTGACCCGGCGCAGCGCCCTTGCCCAGCTGGCCTGGGGAGTGAGCGGCCCGTGCAGTCTCCAGCGCGGCCGTCGGGGCGGCGAGAGGTCGCGCTCCGGGCCCGGGATCGGAGCAGGCGCAGCCCCCAGGTTTCCGCCGCGCTCCTGCAGCCGCGCGGGGCGGGGCGGGGCGGGGCGGGGCGGGGGGCGGGGCCCGGGGACAGTGGGCGGGGCGGCGTCACGTGGGTAAACACGCGCACGTGGAGCGGAGCCTGCGCGCGGAGGGCGGGGCCGGCTCGCCGCTCGCGGAGGGAGACCTGCGGGGTGCTGCGCGCAGCCGGCTCCCTCCCCCGAGGCCTGAGCAGAACCGGCTGGGAGGCGGCGGCCAGGTCGTGGTGGACTGCGCCCCGCCGAGCGTCAGTTTCCCCGTTCTGCTAAAATCAGCCCGGCAAGGGCAGACACTGAGGTCGGCTCAGCCGTGGCAGGCCCTACCCTGAGAAAAGTAATAAACCTGTGATACCCCAGTGAAGTGGGCACTGGTCTGTTTCACTGATGGGGAAAGCAGAGGCCAGAGCAGCCAAGAAAAGTGCCTAAAGCCGCGTGGGCAGAAAGTGGTGCAACCAAGGTCCCAACTGACAGGCCCCTTCGCGCATGGGCCCGGGTCCTGCCCCTGGCGCCCTGCTCCCGCCCCTCGGGGCTGGGCCTGGCCTGGGACACTCGGGAAGTCCTAAGCTTCCCAGTTTGTAGAATGGGGTAGCAGCGGGGCCCGCTTCCGGAGGAGGCTCACAGGCGGCGCTCGCCCAATCGCGATAGCTTCCGCCACGGGCGTGGCGGGGATGGAGCTGGTGGGGACCTCTGGCCCCGCGCCGCTGCTCACCGGACGACCCCTCCTCCGGAACTCAGCGGTCTCTTCCCGGAGCCGGGGGTCGCAGCGCCCTCTGTAGCGGGCGGCACCCAGGCCGCTCGCGGGCTTCTTCTCGGAGCCGACTTCTACCCAGGCCGCCCTCTCTCCTCTCTCCTCCTCTTCCTCCTCCGTTTCCTCCACCTCTTCCTCCTCCTCGGTCCGCGCCTCGTGACTAGGAGGCGCTACACGCGGAGTTGGCGGCCGCCTGGGGCTGGCACTGTCAGCCGGACTGGCGGTGGCCTGAGAGGGTACAGCAAGCGTGCTCAGGATTCCTAGGAAGAGCGTGTCCCGGGCACAGGAGCCGAGCTGCCCGGCCCGGGGAGATAATGAACGCTCTTTCCAGGCCCATGCGGCCTGGGGCGCCCTGGGGCCGGCAGTCGCCCAGAGCGGATACCTGGGCCCATACCCTCGGTTGGGTTTGGGGGTTCATATGAGCTGCCCGGACTTCTCATGCAGTGTAGCAACAGACCCTGAAGCCAGCCCCTAGACACACACACATCTCTAAAATGGGGTTGTGGGAGAATTAGGTGACTGAAGTTTTCGCAGCAGAGCCGTGCACACTGTTGGGGAGCGCTCATACTGGGGCTGGGAGCTGTGCTCTCCTGCTGTTTGAACCCAGTACCAACCCCTGACGCCAGTTCTTCCCTCTGGATCTACTTTATGGAGGTTTCTCTGTGGACACCTTCAAACAGCGACTTGCTCTGACGAGTTCACTGAGACACATCGGGACAGTGACGCAGGCCTGTGTGGCGGCCCCGAAGCTGAGCCCTCCTAATTGCCTCCTTCCGGCTCACTTACCTGCTGGTGAGCCTCAGCATGTCGCTGTCTGATAATGCACTTCCTTGTCCCCACTTCCATCCCGGGACCAACACCACACCTGCTGGGCTGCCCCTGTCCCGAGCCCCCCTAACTGCAGTGTGATGTTGGACTTGGCACACTGTTCTGCTAAGGAGGGTAAGTCTTCTCAGAGTGGCCTTCGGGGTGGCACACGGAGGCTTAGTGCATGAGAGGCCCAGGCCTGGGGCTGGGGCTGGTAAGGACCGTCCTGATCTCTGTCTTTGTCTTCCAGGCCAGGCTGCGGGATCGCAGGTGCTGGGCTAAGGAAGAGGCAGAGAGAAGCGAAACACAGGGAGACCTGGGAGACACCAGAGAGGGAAACTGGGGGATTCGGGGGTGAGGCAGACCTCAGGGTGAGGGGTCCGGAAACTTCCCTGCATCTGGGCCTGGCACAGAGGCCAGCACTGTGGAGTCAGGGATGCTGAGGGATGAGTGACAGTGACCACACACCTGCAGCAAGAACCCTGTTGCTGGGAGCAGATTTATGCGGCTGCTTCAGAGCACTCGCACAGCTTTGCTGTCAGTCATTGTTTCGAAGGATTGTTGGTGGTGGTGTTTGTTTCTGTGTTTGCTGCTTTCTCCACACCAGCATCTCTTCGCCTTCTCTATGGAGCCAGGTAGTTCAGATGGGGCCTGGCCGCAGTGACTAGAGAAGGATGGACATGTGACCCACACTGGACCAATGAGAATCATCCCCAGGACTTTGACTAGAGATTCTGGGAAGGAAATGCTGGCTGGTAGGAATATTAGCCTGGAGATACTGGCAGATGCCTCATGGAGGACAAGGGCAGCACAGAACAAAGCAGAACTGAGCAAGGGAGAGAGACACATTCCTGAGGACAGCACACAAACACCCAGATCCAGCCATACCTGAGGCTAGATATGCCCCTGGGCTATTCAGACATATGAATCCATGAATTCCTCTTTTCTCCTGGCAGTTTGAGTTGTATTTCACTTGCAACTGGACATTTTTATCTCATCTGACTCTCTGGTGGAGCAAAGATCATAGTCATTTCTGGATGAGAAGAATGAGACCTGGGGCCTCCAGGCCACATGGCTCATCAGAGGTGGGCCTGGCCTAACAGTGTCTCTCATAGTGTCTCTGGCAGGGGACTCCTGCCTGCTCTAGCCTTTCTGACCAGTAAGTCTGTGGCCACCCAGCCCACAGATGGCCTTGATTGCCTCTTCTCTGGGCCTGTGCTCTCCAGGTCTGTCATGTCTATAACTGCATGCACGGGGCCTGGCCCAGAGACTCTCAGCAAACATTGATGGAAAGAATTAATGGGTCATTGACGCTCCTGTGGCTGGTTGGGGTTTGAGGGGTTCCAAAAAATCAGGAGCCCCCAGAGCTTCCTCTCTCCCATCTGCCACCTTGCCCTTGACATGCATGGCAGCCTCTTGGCCCCACTTCCACTGATTATCTTGCCTGAGGCCTTGCTCCAACCTCTCAACCCTCTCCCTGGACCACCTCATGGAAGACAGTGTGGCCAGTCTTGGGGAGTTGAGTGAGGGATGACTTTTCACTGTAACTCCCCCTGTGGACTGTGCCCCCGCCATCCACTCCAAAGGCCAGGGCACCCCAGAAACACTGCCGAGAATACACCCTGAGGGGCCCTGTCTGCTCCCCAGCAGCGCGCCAGAAGGGGAGAGTGAGAATGGGCAGGAGGAGTGGGCTGCCTGCCTCCCACAAAGTGCAGCGGCACATCTGCCCAGAGAAAAAGGGAGGCCGGGAACCGCGAGCTTTGTTATTTTTACGTTTTGGTGCGTGGGGCCATCTGTGCAGGTTTGCGCTCGTCTGGAGCCAGGATTTGTAGATGAAATTCAAATGTAGGATCGCTGCGCAGGCTGTCGCGCTGGCTTTCTCCAGGAGCTGGGGCGGCAGGGCTGATGTTTTTATAGCAGCAGAGTGTGCCAGGGCCCAGCAGCTGTTCAGGGTGAGTGAGCACGTGGGGCCTTCCACCAGGGCATTGCCAACCCATCAGCTCCAGTCCTCTCAGCGCCGGTCCACCAGGGTGCCAGAGGGGCCTGGACCACCAGCTGTGCAAATCGGCCCCCACTGCCTGGGAAGAGGAGGTCTGGAGGGTAGACAGCCAGGTGGGAAGAGGAGGTTGGCAGTGCCAGAGCACGGCAGTGGGAGCAGCTCTGACCCGCTCCGTGGCTGCCATCGATCTCTCCCAAACAACCTCAGTAATGTGCAGTTGCAGATCCACCCGCGGGAGATGCCCATGGCCCCTCTGTCAGCTGGAGGTCCCCCTCAAGCCCTCTGCATGGAAGTTCCACAACTGCCCTGTCTGAGCCACAGGTGGAGATGGCTGCTTTGGGACCCCCTCTGGGATCTTCCCATAAACCAGGGCTACTTTGCAGCGGGGGGCACATGTCAGTGTGAGGTGGGAGCAGGATTGTCCGAACCGCATTCTGAAAGCCCTTTCTCGGCTGTTCCAGGTGAGAGTTCTGCGTGGGACTCTCATTTTAACTAATGGCTGCCCGTGGCTCATGCGCCAACCCACACATCCCCTGCTAATGGTTTGTTCAAACAGCAGCATGGTCGAGCAGCAGCGTGGTCGGTGTTGGGTGTGCACGTGCGTCTCCCTCATTTGTAACAGGAAACATCATTTATCATCTGGATGTTCTCCCGGGGCCCCTCTCCTGGACCAGATGTGAAGCGGCCCATTACGAGGCGGCACCGGGGAGGAGGAGGAGGGAAGAACACTGACATTTAGCACATGTCAGTTAGGAACCTCTTTGATGCCATTCCGACAACTCCTTCTGGGTTCCGGGGTGACAGGACGACGACAGATGCGGGCAGATGTTTTGTGACTCTCAGTCATCGCTGTGTGCCAACACACACCCTCTTCTAACTTATGCCGAATAATGAAAATGAAATCCAATAATAATAGACAGGGATTGTGGGAAGAAAGCAACCCATAACCTATTATTTTTTTTCTTTCTTCGGAAAGAATCTTTAGGTGAGGATTATGATTTGGGGTGCATCAAGAGGGGTCCTTCGTTCTGAAGAACTTCTGCAAACACGCCCTCTGCCTGTCACTCCACCCAGAGGACTCTTTACCCATGTCTGAGCACCTTACCAGGGATTAGGGCAAAGCACAATGGAGAAGGGTGGGGCCAGGGCCTGGGGACACAGCAAATGGCCCCTGCCAGGCTGGACTGTGTTGGCATCGCCAGGAAGAGCCAGGGTACAAAAATGGCAGAGGGCGGGTCCAGACGGCTTCCAGGGCCTTGCTGGGCTCCAGGCTCACTCTGGGGCTGACGAGCTCGGGCAGACAGACCTTTGTTTTTAAGCAGAAACAAAAGGATGAAATCATTAGCATCAGTTGGGCACATTCAGTGTAGATTACTGACATGCCATTGTTACGAGGATAAAAGAAATCTAATTAGTAGAACCTGCCCCGCATGCCCTTTGTGCTTCCTGTGAAGTCTGTGTGGGCATCTGCATCTGTCTCACCCACAGATGGGCATCTCTCAGCCACCCTGGACAGGGCTAAAATGAATAGCGTGGAACATCACTCCTGAGATCTAGAAGCTCATTTGTCTGTGGCAGGTTGTCTTCAGATGCCTCAGTTTTCTCCATCACAGGGCAGAATAAGAGAGAAGGTTTCCCAGCAGCGCAGGGCAGGCTTCCATTCAAGGAAGAACGGAGCCCGCCCCAAGACTGAGGCTTCCCAGGGTGGCCAAGGTCCATCCCACCCAGGACCACGTCCAGGGCCACCCAGCAGGCAGCAGCTCTGGAATCACACCTGTCCCACCTCTGGTCTTGACGTGCCCTGGTTGGGCTGAAGGTCAAAGGACACCCTGGGGGTCTCCAGGAGGCCTGGAGGACCAGGTGGCGGTGGGGCAGCTCTCAGCCCCTGGCAGGCATCCAGCCCACCTGCTCGCCCGCCTGACTTCTGCCCTGCCCCCGCCGCCCTTGCCCCGATCCCTGCCGACATCTAGAGAAACGAGACCTCCTTTGCATGGCAGGAAGCAGGTGTGCTCCCTACAGTGTGACTGCAAACCCAAAAACACCAGAGCTCGGTCTGTCATCACCACCTGGAGGACTGAGTTGAAGAGAGACAGAGAGCAACTCTCCACCCCCTGGAGGCTGGGCTTCAGCCTGGTACCCGCCGAGGGAGCATGCTGAGGCCTCCCCACCCCAGGCAGATGAGGAAACTGAGGCTCAGAGTAGGTAAGGGATGAGCTGAAAGCCCCACAGAGCTTGGGGCGATGGCCGAGACTCCACACTAGTCTGGGAATCTGAGACTCCGACACCCGTGGGAGGCAGGCAGTCACATGTCTGTGGCACTGAGACTGTCCTTCGTGTTCACCGTGTGCAAACTTTCTGCACTGCGGGAAGAAGTGTGCTCACTCTGCCACTTTTCCTGACGCCTTTCACTTTCTTGATCTATACTGGTTTCCTACTTTTGGTAGAGTCAGGGGTACAAGAGGTAGTTGTGTTCCCGAGGAGATGGGCAGCGCCGGGATGAAGATTGGCAGCGCCGGCCAGCCGGTGGTGCCGGAACCGGGTGGGAGTCGGGGGACGCTGGGTCTCTGCAGACGGGGCCCTGCCACCGGCCACCCGGAGCTGGGAGCCACATCTGTGTGCCAGCTCACCCCAACACAACAAAACCCCATGGTAGCAGGAGACCTGCAGCCCCAGGGTGCAGCCTCTCCTTCGCCCGGCACTGGCATGCCCGCCTCGGGGAGGGGCGAGGACCCAGAACATCAGGGCAGCGCTGCGGCTGGGCCATCCTCTCACACAGACTGCATGCTCATGACTTGTCTGTAACCAGAGACAGCTTGGTCAGCTGCTTAGCAAAAGGGACACAGAACTTTCTGGATGACTCGGGCTGTGACTGCTGGCATATACTAACTTTGGATTTTGTTTTCTTTTATGGAAGAGCTGGCGCCGCTAGGCTGGTTCCTCACAGTCCTGGGGGAATGCTCTCTGGTGCGGCCTTGGAGCCCGGGCTGTTGGGAGACACCTCACCCTTGCAGCCCTTCCCCGAATTGGAATTCAGTGGTGTGTGGCTCCTTTGCTCAGAAAAGCACTAAAAGAGAGACAGGGCCTGACTCATTCTTGTTAATGTCTTGCTTTTAGATCTTAATTTTGCACTTTTGCAAGTAGATGATCCCCTATATTCTTCTGGGCATGGAAAAATAAGAGACTTGACAGTGACCACACATGTAAGAATGGGCCCGTCTACCCCGGAGCAGAGCCCGTTCACCGAGCGGGTATTCAGTGCGCCCTACTGTGAGCCAGGCCCTGAGATGATGTGCTGAGCAATGAAGTGTTGATTGGCAGGCACTCACTGAAAAGTAGAAGCGGCGAGGGAATGAGTTTGTGTGTGTTTTAAGCTACTTAGAGATGCTACAATGGGATGAAATAGCCCTGTAGAAAAACAGCAAATATTTTGATTTATTCATGTGTTGGTGTATGCGTAGAAAAAATTCTAGAGCCATGTACACTGTTTTAACACCAAGACCGTTAAGAACGGCATCTCTGGGGGATTTTCGCTTTTTATGTCATACGTGTTCATAGTATTCTAACTTATTTTAATAAACATGCTACACTTCTGTCATCAGAGAAAACCCAATAAAGTTAAATAATAGCAGTTTTAATGGGAGGAAAAGACAGTGCTACCAAGTGCTGGAGCACCTCGGGAGAGAGGACCCTCACGCTCCCCAGCTGGGGGCATCAGTTAGCTTAGCTGACCGTGTCCAGCAAAGTTGCAAAAGCACGTGCTCTTGGACATAGCAGTTCCGTGACTGGGAATGAGCCCTGGGGGAATTCACACACGTGGCACACGTGTGCGTAAGAAGTTGATTGCAGCATTGTTTGTGATGGTGATAAAATTGCAAACCTACTTTGGACCCCCATGGGGGGGAATATATATACTGTGGCGTATTCACACAAGAGAAAAATGTACCACAGTTAAAAATGGATAAACCCAACCCTACAGGTATCAACGTGGGCAAATCTTGAAAATAACGTCAAAAGAAAATAGGAAGTGGTATTATGATATGTAAGGTTTGATTCCATTTATGTGAATTTTTAAAACATCCAAAGCAGTGTTTTCTGTAAATCTATTGCTTATCTATCCAAATATAAATGATAAAAGTCTAGGAATGTGTTTGGGAATCATCCACATTGACCTCAAGGTGGTGGTTTCCTCTAAGGAGGAAGAAAGACCGTGGGACTAGGGAGGGAGACGAGGGGGCCTTCAACTGTGTCTATAATATTGTAATCCTTAAAAAAAAAATTATGTGAAGCCAATTTGCAAATCTGGGTGACAGGTCCACAGATAGTCATTGTATTATTTTCTGCACTTAAAATTTTTTGCCAGTCTGGTGGGTGTGACCTGATCTCACTGTATTTTGCATTTCCCTGATGACCTGTGAATTGAGTGGTTTCCATATGTTCCTTGTGTATTGCTGGTTCCCATTTTTCCTAAGAGTGTTAACAAGGGAAGGAGAAATGAGGAATTTCCCTACAAGATGAAGTGCGTGTTGCCGTGAAGAGAAGCCCGGGTGGAGGAGGCCTCAGGCAGGTGGTTCTGCAGGTGTGAAGCCAGGGCAAGCGGGCTGGGCTGGGGATGTGTGGTGGGACCTCACGCTGAGCAGAGAAGGGTCCTGGGAGGAATGATACCTGGTCTGTGGCGGGGGAGGCGGGGGCGTCGAGGGGAGAAGTCAAGAGAGGTGAGAGTTTCTGGAGGGAAGCGAGGTGAACAGCGCTGTGTGTGGCACGGAGATGCCCGGTGGGATGGGGGCTAAAGGGAGCAGTCAGGTTGCCACGTGGCCATCTTGAGCGGCTTTGGCAAAGGCAGTGTGTGGTTCGTGGGGACAGAAGCCCCTGAAAGAGGAGGCACAGGAGGTGTATATGACACTTCCAAGGAGGCTGCCCAGGAAGGGGAGGAGAGAGATGGGGCTGAATCCTGAGGACGGCGAGGGGCAGGCCGAGGGGGAGGAGACTCTAAGGGCAGCCCCAAGCAGGTGCCACGTGTCCCTGGGGCCTCTACTGCTCTGGACTGTGTGCACGCGCAGGAAGCCCTGCTCTCAGCCTCCCTGCCAGGGCCTCGGCCTGCTGGGGCGAGGACATGCCTTCCATTCTAAATGCTCACAGGACAGCCTTAGTGTCACCAGCAGCAGCGGAAATAATAGCGATGGCCCCCATCATTTATTGTTTCTTTTTAATGTGCAGGCACTATGCTAATTTTTAAATATGTTACCCATTTTGTCCCCCTGAATTTTATGGGGTAAAAACTGCTGTTATCATCCCTATTTCACAGCGGAGAATCGCTAGGCTTGCAGAGGCGGAACAGGACACTGGGAAGTGGCAGAGCCGGTCCCAGCTCCAGGTAACTGCCTCTGGAGCCCATGAAGAAATGACCTCAGTGCAGGCCAAAGACAGGATGGTCTCCTGCAGGAGGAGAGCTGCGGGCGGGCCTGGCTGCAGCGGGGTGGCCAGACGGAGGTGCAGGGGCAGAAATCGCTGTGGCCTGAGGAGCGATGGGGGCAGGCGCTCAGGCGGGGCCGCTCAGAAGTGACCGTCGATGCCCAGGCGCCTTCCTTCCTGCCCCCAGGTACTGCACAGTCATTCTCCTGCTGCTCCAGGAGTCACAGCTCTGGGCTTGTTTCCTTAACCTCTGCCTCCAAAGGCATAAACACTGGCTCCCTGCCGCCTGCAACGTCGACATGCAGAAGCCCTTTGTGATGTGGTTCTTCACCTCTTCTGCCTCATCTCCCTCCTTCCTCCACCCCATCTGTGACCACCCTTGGCTGGCTGCTGGGGAGGACTTGACAGCCCCCCGAGCAGAAGTGCTGCTCCTCCTCTCACTGGCCTGTTCCCACTGCTGCCCTGCCGGCATCCAGCTGGCCACCTCCCCGCTGGGCTCGCCTGAGCCCTCCAGCTACACCCTGTGCTTTTCTCTCCGGGACTTGCAGTGCCCGGCACACGGTAGGGGCCCGAGAGTGAGGGCATCTCATGCATCGTGCCAGAGGAGCCAGCATCAGACTTGAACCTCGCTGCCTAGTCAGACGCTACACTATTTTTGGTGTTGGTATTGATCAGGAAGATGGTTTAAAGGTGGGGCGGGGGGCATTTATTCAAGAAAGGATAGCGTTGCCCGCGTGTCTGAGGCTCCCAGGAAACAGTACCTGGTAAGCCTGTGAAACTGAGCACATAGGAGTCTTTCGGAGTTAAATTTGGAATTGGGACGAGGTAGGAAAAATCTATGCCCACTGAGTACAAAAAGCAATTGTCTGTCAGTGCAGGAACTGAAGTATCAGCCGCAAATTATATTTAAGACCCCGTTGTCACAGGCGGATTAGCTCATGCTTGATGTTAAGTATAGGCTTCTAACGCTATTACTCCTGGTTAGCTCTGCCTGGCAGGTAACCTTGTGGAACAAATGACTGCATCGCTTGAATAACATATTTGATCAAACAGGACAATTCTTTCAAAAATTGAGTTCTCTGTGGCAATTTGAGACCTGTAATCAGCAAATTAGATGATTACAGCAGGGATAAAAATAGTCTTCCAACAATGTCCAAGGTATAAATGTGATTTGAATTTCAAAATGTTGAATGTGTGGTAGGAACACGCACGGCTGGGTAAATGTGACTAGACACGAGCGGATTTGATTTCTCTTCCATCCCGGCTCTGAGCTGGAGCCTGATTTGGCCCGAATAAGCTCCAATCCCGTTTGTGTCTGAGCTAGAGCCTAGACGTGTCTCGCGCTGCGCTCCAGGTCTGAGAGGGCTCCCCAGCATTACTTCTCTGCCTCAGGAGCTAAAGGCAGCGTGAACCCCAGCTTTGTTTATCATCCACTTGGCATGAAACGGCCTCCACAAACAATAAGGCGTCCAAGTTCCACACGAGGAAGACGGCGTCAGAAAACCCTCTGCACCACCACTGAAGACCAGTGTTCTTCCTCAGGCATGGGGACAGGGACACCAGAGCAACTCTGGTGAGGTCCCGCAAGTGAAGGGTGAGCTGGGTGTGACAGGAGGATGTGGTGTGCTCGACCACAATCCCGTCAGCCTTCAGGGTTGCTCGATGAGGTACTGTTTCTGCACCTCCGACGCAAGAAGTTAGACTAAGGGCACACATCCCCTCCCTCCTCCGTCCTTCCGGCTGACGCATCTCTGCCTCAGAGCGTTTGTTCCCCCAGGTGGACCACAGCTGCCATCCTCACCCCTGGTGCCTGTTTGGTATTACCCAGCCTCAGCTGGTCTTAGCTGAATTGAGAACAAAAATGCCTTGGCAAATGGGTACACAGCGAGGGGCCACTGATGTACCCACTGCTGGCAGATGGGGAAGCTCCCTTAAGAAGGGAAGCTTGCTTGTCCTTGCTAGTGGCTCTTAGGGTTTCTGGCTGAGCCACAGAAAATACTGATCACCGTGGACTCCAGTGACCCACCGGGACTGCTCCTTCCCATGAGTGCAGATGACAGGAGCCGCCTGTGGCAAGCAGCCCGCGATTTTACAGAGAGGCGCTCACTTCAGCATGGTCATAACATTCTGCTCCAGCATGGCTTGCCAAACAACCCACAAATTAGCATCTACCCCCAACATGCTTTCAGACCAGTGTTACCCCACATTTATCAAGCTCTCAAACTTATAATACGACTTTGAAAATAGAAATGTTTCAGTGCCATATTTTTGCATAGAAAATGCCAAACGTAGACTAACCGCTTTTTAGGATTTTTCCAACAAGTCACTTGCAAATGATCGCCATTTAAAATTCACTGCATAGGGGCAGGGCTGGTAGTGCAGCAGTTAAGTGTGCACGTTCCACTTCGGCGGCCCGGGGTTCGCCGGTTCGGATCCCGGGTGCGGACATGGCACAGCTTGGCAAGCCATGCTGTGGTAGGTGTCCCACATATAAAGTGGAGGAAGATGGGCACGGATGTTAGCTCAGGGCCAGTCTTCCTCAGCAAAAAGGGGAGGATTGGCAGCAGTTAGCTCAGGGCTAATTTCCTCAAAAATAAATTAAAAAAATAAACAAATAAAATTCACCGCATTGTAGAGCAAGAGCATCTCTTCCTGAGACGCTAGGAGCACCATCTGATTAAACACCATCACATGTGGCTCTATAATGTATTGATTAGGGAAAGCGTATTAAAACTTGCCAGAACTGTAATGCCACAACGGGAAAAAGTAGGGTCTCTCTCCAACTTGATATACATATGGTACAGATGTCAAATGGCTGTTTTTCTTCCTGCTTCAGATTTTGCAAAACACGGTAAAATATCAAGCTGAAAATAAGTGGTATTTATTTGCTCATTGACCCTCCCTCTTATGAACCCATACACAGGCCAGAGCATCGTGAGAAAGTGAAACGGAAGATTTAACAAGGCTGCCACCTCGAGGACGCTCAACACAATGCGAGATGAACTGTACACACGCAGCCTTCAAGTGGCTAGTGACCTCCTCCACCAGGAAGGCACCTGGGATTCCATCAAGGGTCAGGGAACAGACCGTGTACCGGCATCATGGCCTTGAGCTACGTATACTTTGCATTTTCTTCTTCCAAGTATAGTTTTAGGCTGCCATGCTATGTTAACAAGTTCTTCAAACAAAAATCTTCAGGTTAAGATTTGGGTAAGGATTGGGGCCGGCTCCGTGGCCGAGTGGTTAAGTTCACGCGCTCCGCTGAGGCGGCCCAGGGTTTGGATCCTGGGCGCGGACATGGCACCGCTCGTCAGGCCACGTTGAGGCGGCGTCCCACATCCCACAACTAGAAGGACCTGCAACTAAGATATACAACTATGTACGGGGGGGGGTTTGGGGAGATAAAGCAGAAAAAAAAGATTGGCAACAGTTGTTAGCCCAGGTGCCAATCTTTAAAAAAAAAAAAAATTGGGGTAAGGATGAAAAGAATATTAACACTAATTACAGAGTTTTTTATGACCTTTGACTTGTCCTCAGAAAGAAATTCTACCTAAAAATCCTCTTGGATGCAGACGTGAGTTCACCACCACTGCCATCGCCAGCCAGGGAGCCCGAACTGAGTGGCCACTGCGCAGGGCATTGTGGGAGAAATGCCAAACGAAGCCTCATTCCCAGCTCAGGGGCCCTCAGGAGGCATGCAAGGACGCAGCTGAAGCTCATTTCCAAAGCTTTTTTTTTAAATGTATTTGCTTGAAAGGGTTGAGCTTCAAAAAGCATGAAGTTAAAAAAGAGAGCTTGAGATAGCCACTTTCAAAGCTGACTTCTACCTTAAATACCAGACACAGCTCATAAAACCAGCTGTCTCAAAGACAGTGTTATCTTTATTAAAAAACGGATAGACGTAGCAGCACTTACAAACAATAGTTCATAAAAGGCGTTGTACGTAGTCAACTGATAGTGTGAAAGGGCAGGCACCAGCACAGCTGATCGCGGGCTCCGCATCATGACGTCACAGCCACCTGCTCCACTTAAAACGACACAACCCAGAACACCCAACCACCAGCACCCACCAGCACCATGGCCTCCTCAACTTCAAGCCTTTGCTGTTTGTGTGAACGGTCAATCGAGTCAAGCATCAGCCTCCATAGCAGCATCTGGAGCACCCGCTGGGGATCTGGAGGTGGCTGGTGTCCTTGACCCACTCATTAAAAAATCTACGCACTCAATAAAAACACTTCCCCCGTCCGACGCCGTCCACGGAAACGCTTCTGCTGCCGAAGAGAAAAGCCCTTCCACGTAAATATCTGTAAAAGCTGATGCTCGAAGACAGGCGAGAGCTTGGCGCAGGCGCTTCCGCACCACTGTCTTTGGTGGAGGATGCGGCTGTGGTCACACCGTCCCCTGCCCACTGCTCTGCTTCTTACTGCTCTGTGGGGGGGTGAGGACCCCCGTGGGGGGAGGAGAAATCCTATTTTGTTCAGACAATATGGCTTTCTTTGCTTGGGCTTTGTCCTGTTGACAAGAAGAAAAGCGAGGAATATTAAAATGGAAGAACATATGCTCTGGGCTGCACTTACTGAGTGCTTTGTTCCTATGGAGGTGAAGAAGGGGGAAAAATAGCCAAGAACAATCTAAAAGTCTCCGGTCTACACAATAATTAGACACAACATCTATTGACCATAATTTTTCTTTTTCAAGGAACGAGAGAACTGGAGTCTTTCTCGGCTATCTGGAGCCGGCCCGAAGGACAGTGAAGAGGCCACACAGGCAGTCTGCGGAATCCCACGGCAAACAAGAAACAGCACTGACCAGCAAATCCAAGCTGTTGAGGTGGGTCTGGATGTTGTGTGCGTCTTCGGCAGGCACGCCCCGGAAGTGCTTCAGTTTGGAACTTCCCGTCTCCCTTATCACCATGGCAAATGGGACCATCCACTTGACACATTTCTCTATGTCGCACCACTGGTACCCTGCAGTGAAGGCAATCGTAGGCTCACTCTGAGGCCGACAATCGGTTCCCACGTCTTGTGCACCTTGTGAAGGCCCCGGAGAGCTGACCTACCAGAAACCCTTTGCATCAATTCAGATGAAGAGAAATGATACAAGGCAGAAGCAGCGAGCACACCATAGGAGAACTCAAGGCAGCCGACATCCAGAACACAGAGATCTAAAAGCTGTGGAGAAGAACAGAACACTGGAATGGCGGCCGCCACCCGCTCCCAGGGTGACTCAATCTAGCGGCGGGGCAGGCACCCCAGGAGAAGACGGAGCCACTCACCTCTGCGATCTGTATGAAGACCTGCTGGGGGTACTGTGGGAGCAGCACTTCGTACAAGTCGTTCAGATATGCGACCTGCATGTACACGTTCAGCCAGGACACGATGGTCAGGGGGCTCAGCCGCCACTTGAGCGCCTACGGGAGAACAGAGAAAACAGACCAGTGGTTGAAGGCAGAAAAAGGCGTATCTGCTCCCCTCTGTCCTCCACTGGATTTCAAAATGCAGCCGTGCTCCAGGCCACAGCGTGTGCGGCTGGAGACAGCGCGCCCGGCGCACCCGCACTCAGCAGGGGAAGGCACTGTGCCACGTGAGCAGCAGCAGCCGGCCTGGAACATACCTTCATAATGATCAGCTCCATGGTGAGAATCTCGGCTCCTGAGCAGGCCCCGTCCGTAACATAAGCAAACTGGTGCAACTTTGGAGGATAGATTTCCTAAAAGGAAACAAAAGGAAGATGCTACTAGCAAAAACGAGTCTGCAATAGCTTTAGCTGATAATGGACATCCAAAGTTACTCTTCATAGTATGTTGGCATGGAAGGAAAGGGAGAGGGTACACCGATGGGACATAGACAGGAGCCGCTCCAGTGGTTCAAAAGGTGTAATCGTGAAAAGAAATGAAACAGCCACCCCACAATACATACATAAATACGTTGAATAAAAAAGTCATAAAATCTTTACTCATTGGGGATGTTTTTGACATTTTCATCTTTTCAATTCATTTAGCAACAGGTTTGAAAGTTGGGTCCATCCACCCTTCTAATCACACCAAAATTTTAATCCTTTTAGGTCAAAGTTCAATTTCTTTGCTTAAAGTAACTACATTAATCTAAGCGTTTTATACACTCACTACCTCTCTTGCTTGGTTAACTTCTACCCTTTTTTGCATGTGTCTTAACTTTGGAGGCCTCAAGTTAGAAAAATTTAGAATATGTATTATAGACAAAGAGTTGACCTCTTCCCCTAATCTCACTGAAGCTCAAGAAACAACATGCGTTGGGGCCGGCCCAGTGGCCGAGCAGTTAAGTTCACACGTTCTGCTTTGCCAGCCTGGGGTTCACTGATTCAGATCCCGGGTGCGGACCTACGCACAGCTTGTCGAGCCATGCTGTGGCAGGTGTCCCACATATAAAGTAGAGGAAGATGGGCATGGATGTTAGCTCAGGGCCAGTCTGCCTCAGCAAAAAAAAAAAAACCAAAAAACCAGAGGAGGATTGGCAGCAGATGTTAGCACAGGGCTAATCTTCCTCAAAAAAGAAAAAGGAAACAGCACGTGCTACATAACAAATATTTGAAAATTATTTACCTCAAGTTTGGCAGCAATAAATAAAGATGAAATCCCAATAAGCTGTAGAAGTGTTTTTACAACATTTTGTTGTGTTGCCATATATCGATCAAAGAAATCCTGTGCCAAGTAAAACGTCTCTCTGTGAAGCTTATAGACTTCACACACCTGAAAAACAGTGAGTAAGTTTCAGAGCAGTTACCTGAGGAAAAGAGAAAGACAAAAACTTGCTATGAGTTTTGGTGAAGGACAAGATAACCAAATCAAGGAGAACTTTGCTTCTCTGCAGGGATGCTCACCTTGCCTGGCCCCGATCACAGGCACAGGGCAGAACTGGGGCTCAGACTGACGGAGTCAGTGTTCTGTGGGCTGTATCTTAATAAGATCACTGTCCAGAGGCCAGGGGAGGAAGATTTGTTCACAGCATGGTAAACGCAGCATTTTCACGCAAAACTATGAATTTTCTCAAAGAATGATACCCTCTTGTACAAGTTTCATTACGACTCGAGGAAAGAACTAACATATTTCTTCATAATGGGGCAATATCAGTATGAAATTTTGAGAGCTGGAACACACATTTATTTAAAGATTACGACATATCCAAACACTGTTGGCCTGTTCATCACAAGAGGCAAAAGCTGTTTTAAAAAGATTTCACAAAGACTCGGCCGTCAGGTTCCGGCTCAGGCTCTCACTTGGACAAACCCGTTTATCAGATTATCTCCACGTATAAAATGAGGACCCTCCTGCCCTGCCCACCGCACAGGACCGCTGAGGATGGTGAAACAGCGCCCGTGGGAGCGGAAAGGACCAAGGAAACACTGCACCTCTGCACATCACCACCATCGAACGTCTGATTATGCATATGAGACAGCGGTTCCTAAACGGGACATCCACACAAGTGCAATTCATGGAGTGAATGAGCAGAAAAGGTGGAGACACGACAAACAGTATATTCGTAGAAAATTCCATCAATCACCAAAGAGTATTTCTGAAGTCTAGGTTGACTCGTATTTCCAGCCAGTTTTTATAAATAACACAACTACAATCTGATCAGAAGTGAAACTGGAGCCTCTGTTCTCGAAGGAACACACTCGGGCCTGTTTCACCAGCTCACGGTCGGGCACGCAGATCCTTCTCGCCGACGGACTTCTCGGCTGGACCAGGCCTGAGGAACGAAAGCTCACTGCAGACAAGGCTGCCTGAGAGCTGGGGACTCCAGTCTTGTCCCGCCGAAGACATTAACAGTTACCATTCTTTCCTCTCCTTCCAAAGCTATTACGTGACTCCTGATTGACTATCAGAGATAAACGGTCCTTCCGAGTATGCGGCATCAACTGCACTGATCAAACAGAACCCGAGAGTCTGCAGCTGCTGCTTCAAGGGACTACACAGCGCTCCCCAGGGCGCAGGGGCCAGCGCCGTGCGGGTCTGTGGCGGGCAACTGCAAGGCCGGTAGTTTTAAGCAGGCCTGCCAAAGAATTCAGTACGTAAAATGCTGACGTTTTCAGGGGCCGATGAAGAAAAGCAAACTAAAAATGATAAAAACAGCTATCTTTTCTTGCCTACTATGTAAGGTGCACTGCATATACACTATTTCTAATCCACACAAACTCTGCAAGGAAAGTATTGCCAGAAAGTATTACAGATGAGAAAGCCAAGCCTCCACGCTAGGTGACCTGCCTGCCTAAGGCACACAGATGGAAGTGGCCGCAGGGTCTGAGTCTGGGACGGGCAGCAGCAGGGTGCACACACCCCTGTGAATGCAGACCTCCCAATGGTGGCACGCACAGCTGGTTTAAGGGGGTACTCAGACACCCTGCTTCCAGGTGTACTCCTTCCTAAAACGGAGCAGCCTCAGGGGTCTCCATGCCACAGAAGGAAGCCCCCCACTTCTCCACCGAGAGCTCAGTGTCCGGAACCTGAGTCACCCCCAGCTCCTCCCAGAAAGAGGCGCACTGCCCTTGCGGCATCGCTTTTTGTTGAACCGCTGTCATCCTGGCATGCCACACTTGTGGTTTTGATCAATGCTCGCAGAGAAGTGTGATGACGCGATCGATAAGACTTACACCATATATTTTGCTAGGATAAAATTCTGTGGGGAAAAAGAAATAGACTCCAAGGAGTTAAAGAGGAACAACGTATGATTTCTGACTGTTAAAATAAGCTCGTTCGGATATTTCTAAAGCTTGTGACAGCGACTGTCAAACAGTTCTCGTTCCACTGGATACATTTAGAAGCAGCCTAATCAACGAAGACCAAATAGCAACTTTTACAGTTACTGCAAAATACAACCTCTGCAACTATCCAAACTGTGATGAAAACAATTAGATGCCAACTTAAAAGTGTCTAAGGGGTAAAGAGATTTCAAAAACTCTTTGAAGGAAGTATGCAAACGAAAAAGTTAGACCACAGGGTCACAGACCAGCTTCAGAGACACAGCATGTCAGTGGAATCGCACACGGAGATCACAACAGCACCGAAGACGCTAGAAACGGTCGATGCTTCCGGTTAACAGGAAGACGGCTCACCTCCATTAACCAGTCCAGAAGAACTGCTCGCATTTTAGGCTGCAGAAGAGGGTGCCGCTGCAGGAAGTGCTTATCCCTTAAGTACGTCTTTTCCTTGTTTAACATGATTTTCCAAACCTCCTCTCTGTTTGCCCAGCTACAAAAACACAAAACCGAGCGGAAAAGCAAAGACAGGTGTCAGTGTGTGTCCACACTGGGGGAGTGGGCACGGAGCAGGAGATGTAGAGGCGCATGGTGGTGTGTGTCCACACTGGGGGAGTGGGATCAGACCAGGAGACGCAGAGGGCCTGGTGTGCGTCCACACTGGGGGAGCGGGCACGGAGCAGGAGACGCAGAGGGCCTGGTGTGCGTCCACACTGGGGGAGTGGGCACGGAGCAGGAGATGCAGAGGCGCATGGTGTGCGTCCACACTGGGGGAGTGGGCACGGAGCAGGAGACGCAGAGGGCCTGGTGTGCGTCCACACTGGGGGAGCGGGCACGGAGCAGGAGGCGTGGGGCGCACGGCAGCACTCACTTCAGCACAGGCAGTGGCGAGGCTCGAGACGGTGCGATGCTCTGAGGCCCACAGTTGGGGTACACCAGCTCGTCCTCTTCTTTGTCCGGTGTGGGAATCAAGGAGCAGGGGTTTTCACAGACTGCGTTACTGTCCCACGACTGCAGAAGAAAAACATATTTTTAAACGTTTGATGTAAACAAGCTGTTTTCAAATGCACTGATTTGTGGAACAGCCCGTAAAACAGGAGAAGTCTTCAGCGTGGACGGTCACCTCTAGGCCTAACGTAAGATGGAGATGCACGGATGAGACAAAGCCGCAGTCCTGACTCCAACTGGCATCTCATTTCTGCCGCCAGCTTAGGAGTCTACGCAGTAAGTACCTAAGAAACTACAAAGCCAGGAGCTTCTCATCTGCCACATCGTCGCTCTCACACGAGGTGCTGAGCAGCAAAACGGACGCAAGAGGCTCGACAAAGCGCAGCAGCTGTTACGTCACCAAAAGAACACAGCCCCACCGGCGGCTCAGTGAGACGGGGCACGGGGACTCCTGAGCTGCACTGTGGCACGACTTGGTCACAATTCAGAGGTTTGTTTTTTAACAAGTACAACTAATCTACTAAAATGTCTTAACAGTAGAAGATAAGATTTCCAATGAAAGTACTTACACAAGCACTCCACACTCACAAGTATAAAAAACTCAAAAATGTAAATTGATTGCCATCTATAATTAAAGTCTCTCCATTTTAAAACGAAAACCCATCAAATGTGACATCGTCCTTTGGTTGCAGGACTAGCCAAATATACTACATAATGGAGACCTTTTGTTTTCCTTAACGCAAGACGATAAAAAGTATCTGCCCAGTTAAAACCAAATCAAGCCATGGTCACCGGTGACACTAAGAAGTCTGTGGACACAGAGCCTGGGCACTCCTGAAGACCTTTGCATCCCGCCCCTTGACGCCTTGCACAGAGTAAGACTCCAATAACTGATAAGTGAACAGACCACCATTAAAAACCAAAACAATATGGTTTTTTTTACTGATTCCAGATACTTAATTTTATTCAATTTTCAATATTTGGAAAATACTAAGGTTATTTTGCCATTTAGATTTTCTTTTTAAAGTTATCATCCTACACTAAAAAGGAGCCTATGCTTGATTTTTACAACATAAAATAGTGACTTTGCTGAAGGTTTGGCAGGTGACAATGCCCCCAGCGTGGGGGTCCTGTGAAAGTCCCCGCGTCTTGGCATTTGTTAAGAGCAGAGAGATCACTCATGCTGACTAGAGAAGCAAGGAGACCACCGAGATGTCTATGATCGGACATGGAGACTGGGACGGCGCACGACCTGGAAGATCTGGCACGGGGTGGCTGTCCCGGCACGGGGTGGCTGTCCCGGCACGCGGCCACTTTCAGAGGCAGCCAGAGCACTGTCAGCGTCCTGAGAAGAGCTCTCCTCCATCAACGTGCAAAGAACTGGCATGCAAATTAACCACGACAGCCGACAGCCGTTCCAGAAGGGCCACCTCCTCTTCTAGTCCTAGTAACACGTGCTGGTAGCATTTCCTTGACCCAAAAAGGGTCACATTACAAAAGTGGCTCTTCATTCAAGAACGAATTCTCGTTTTGAAAGCAGAAGTTGGTGCCACCCTCTACAGCCAGATGACCGAAATAGCTGAGCACACCTTTGCAGACAAACTGGGAGCCGTTCCCAGCACAGTTCCCAGACAAACCAGGTAGACCACGAGCAGACAGACGGTCCCTAAGGTTGACCTTTTTAGGAACCAGTGTATGAAGCAGAATAATGACGTCCATGGCCTTCAACTTGAGTGTAAACCATGTTTCAAAGGAGGCAAGATCAGTGTGCCTTTAGGAAGGAATGGGATAACAGCAAGAGACCAATTTTGACCACTTCTAACCACCCCGACTCCTTATGCCGCTTTTAATTAAGAATAGAAGTAGCTTAGGCAACACTACGTTCCGAGAAGGAACTAACAGAAAGTCCAGGGTTCCACTTCAACGAAAAAGTTGGGTCTCATGCAAAAAGTTAAACAGCAAAATGCCTACGTTAAATGGGCTTTAGGTAAAAGGGTATTTTTTCATTAAGGAAGGCCTGACGCAAGAACCATGGAAGGTTCCGTGTGGTCTTGATGAAGCAGTGAACATGGAGTTTGGCATGACGGCTACAAGTAGCTCAAGGCTGGCGAACTCGGCTGAACCACAACAACTCCAGAGAAAAATTCTGTGTAATTAATAGGTAAAACTGCTCTGTTATTCCAAAATTCTAGTTTCATGAGTATACACAGAGAAATAACAAAAGACACTGCTCTATAAATGGATGGATAATTTTCAAGCTATTTACTCTACAAAATGTGTGGAAACCGCTGTCATGAATCTCTGGACGGCCATGAAAACGCCTTCTAGAGGGGAACGATATGGCTCCTCCTGTGTCACAGCTCTCCACTCTCTGCAGTCGGGGACGGGGCCCCGGCCCTGTGTCAGGTCATCCCTGAGAACAGAAACGACTCTAGAACTCCAAGAAATCAACATGGGTGGCTTTGCTTGATCCTCAGTTAGGAATTTCAAGTCAAAGCACATTGGGAAAGTACACAATCTTGAACTTCAGAGGAGAGATCCATTTTACAAAACCCACAAAAATCAACTTGCTGGGCTTGAAGTTTTTTGGTGTTTTTTTTTTTTTAAGGGGAGAAAAAGAAAAAAAGAAGAAAAGGCCTTGGGATGCACTTATTTCCATACCTAGACTGAAAGATATCTTCTTCTAATGAAGGAGAGTCATCAACCCCTTGTTCAACATTCAGTGGAACCTCCCCAGAAATGCCAATTACTAAGGTCTTATGTGCAGTGACAACTGTTAATGAAACTATGTGGCCCACTGCTCTCAAGCCATTCACTCTCCCAGACGCAGCTGCTAAGGCTGTTGCCCAGCATCCTGCAAAGCGATGTGCTGCCCACCGCTACCCTAGGAGGGACCACTGCCCTCGGCTCCAACACTCCTCCTGCTCAGCTTTCATCTGCGGTGGGGTCAGAGGGCCTGATCAGCCAGCTTGGAGATAAGCTGCTTCCCCTACTAGAGCCATAACTACAGTCTCCAGCCATTTCTGGAGGTAGAGAGATAATACAAGCTTTTTCTGCCAGGAACGTCTGATATTATAATGATATCGTGAGCATGCAAGAAATTTGGCGGGAACTCCATGAAGGAGGAGCAGCAGAAATGGTCTAGTCAACAAAAAAATGCGTTGAGACTCACATAGCATCACACACAACGTTCCACTAATACTCTGGGTGAGGCCCGCTCGAGCCCCAGACAGCGCTGATCACTGTAGGTAATTTCTGGATGGGCTGGAAGAATTTCCAGAAATGGGGAAAAAGTTTGAAACCTGACCTAAAGCAGGTGGGAAGGTGAAGAGAGGTCTTTAAGCCCCATGAGAAACCCAGGTGTGAATGGGGGAGAACACACAGACTCCGATCACCAGTCACCCACAGAGCTGTGTCAGGGCCCTCCCCGGGTCACCGCGGCAAAGCAGGAAGGACCCCGCCCGGCCTGCAGAGGACGCTGGGTTACCTTCCTCTCACTGAGGCTGTTTCCTCAAGGGCAAAAGGAGATGACTGAGTTATGTGATGTCCATTCTGGTTCTTCCAGACATCAGCACATATTTGTAATCTCAGGGGTGCCAGTCAAGAATACAAGACCTTTCTGGAATGCCAAGGCTGGCAGACAGCAGGGGTCAGCGCCCACCGACAGGCAGTGCTCAGCCATATGGACTGTGGCCACAGTTAGAGACAAGGCCTTCAGCAGGAGGCAAGCGGACTCCAGGACCAGGCAAGGGGACCTACCTGACGGCCGCACTGGCTCCTCACGGTCTTGTCCATTTTGGCAATTTCTTCATCCGGATCCTGCAAAAACTATCAGCCGACGACCCCACGCCCCAAGGAAACACCCCATACAGCCCAAAGACAGGCACAGAGAGAGAGAAGGAGAAGCGTCGTTAGACTTTGGGCACCGTTTCTGCCAAACCGCCCTCCTCAGCCCCCATCAACAAACACGTGGGCAGAGCCAGCCAGGCACCCAGGTAAGACGGGGGCTCTCCCCACCCGCCCCCTTTGTACTCACCACGGCCACATTTGCCTTTCTTTTCCTGGAGCGAACAGAGACATCCGCGCTGCTGTCCTCCTTCATGCCGTCCCGCTCCTGGGCATCCCTGCAGAGCCAGGGTGCCACCGAGCTCAGGGGGGCCCCCGGCCTCGGCCCGCCCCTCCCCCCGCCGCACCCCAGCGGCCGGCCACTCACCTCTCCCTCCTCTCCCTCGGCATGGCGCGGGGCGCGGGGGCAGACCTCGGGCCTGGGGCACGGAGCGGGCAGCGGCGTGAGCGGCCGGCGGGGCCGGGCCCGCGGCCGCCCAGGACACCCCTCCCCCTCCCGCGCGGGCGGCGGCGGCGGCGGCGGCGGCGGGAGCCTCCCGGCCGCTCGGGAAAATGGCCGATGAGCCCGGGTGGCCTGTCACCCGCGGCGCCGCCGGCAGCCCGCGATGCCGGGTCCCAACCCGGGCCGGGGCCCGCACGCCCCCCGAGAGCCCCGCCGGCCCATCGCCTCCCTCGGGGCCGGCGGCCCCCATCCGCCCCTCCACCCCTCCCCCGGCCCGTCCCCGCGCCGCCGGGCCGGGCACCCAGCGCTGACGCCCGGGACCCGACGACCGGCCTCGCCCCACCCCCACCCGGCGGCCCGGCGGCCCGGCGCCCGGGAGCCGTCGCCGCCGCACCCGCGCCCGGCGGCCCTCACCGAAGCCTCTGCGCGGCAGGTAGGCGGCACGCGCCGGCGGCCGGGCGGGAAGCGGTAGGCGCGCGCGGATCCGCGCCTGCCCCCTACACCGCGCGGGCGGCCGAGCCGGCTGCTCCTGCGCCCGGCCGAGAGCGGGACATTTAAAACTCCTGCGCGCGGAACCGGCCCGGCCCGCCCTCGCGCCCTCCCGCCACCCTCCGCCCCGCCCCGCCCGCGGCCGCGAGCCCGCCCCGCACCGCCCCGGCCCCGCCCCGCCGCGCAGGCCAGCCGGGGCGCTCGGCCGCGGGGGCGGGGCCGGGGGCGGGGAATGGGCGGGGCCCTGGGCGGTGTGGGCGGGGCCAGGCGGGGCCCGGGCGGGGCGGGGCGGGGCCAGGAGGGGCCCGGGCGGGCGGGACGGGGCCTGCGCACCCGCGGGGCGGGGCTGGGCGGCCTGGCGCGCGCGGCCGGGGGCGGGGTCGGCGGCGCTGGAGCGGGGGAAAGCCGCGTGGCCTGCGCCGGGGGAATGTAAACACTGCGGGCGGCGAGGGTCCGCGCCCCTTGGAGTCCGCCGGGGCAGGGCTGCGGGCCGGCCCGGGACCCGCCGGCTGGCGGCCTGCCGCGCGCGCTTCCCTCCATGCGCGTCCTCCCTCCCCCGGGACGCAGGGTTCCGGGCCCTGAGTCGGGGCGGGGATGCGCCCAAGGTCACGGCGCCTGGCTGCTGGGCCTGGAACCAGGGCCTCTGGCCGCGGGGCCTGGGGCCCCCTGTGCAACAGCTGTTATTCCAGGGCGCACGTGCGTGCGTGGACCCAGGCGGGCGCGTACTCATTCAGTTAATCATCGGGCGCCTTCCGCGTGTGCCCCTCCCCCACAAGCTGCCCTGAACGCAGAAGCCCTTCCTGACGCTGGGGTTCCCCGCCGGCCTCTAGCTGACAGCGGGTTTCCGCCAGCCTCGGTCAAATCCACGCTCGCTGCGCTGGCCCACAGGGCTCCGCAGGAACTGGCCCTCACCCCCTCTCAGACCTCCCCTTCCACCCCCTCCCGCACAGCCCCTCCCCCACGCCCTGTCCTGTCTCACCGCAGGGCCTTGGAGTTTGCTGTCACCTGCTGTGACCCCCTTGGGCTACGCGTCCCTCCCGTCGAGGTCTTCAGTGACCACGTAACCTCCCCAGAGGTTCCTCTCCACCTTGTTGCGCTGCTGTGCCTCCTTCCCAGCACTTGTCACCATAGGTCTCTTGTTCCTCCTTCATTTCCTTGCCTGGTGTCCCTCTCTCTCCTTGTCAGTCTTATTCACTACTGTATCCCCTGGCTCTTGGCATAGTGCCTGGAGGAAGGGAGACGCTTAAATCGGATTTGTGAATGAATGCTTGAAAAACAGACGCTGACGAAACCCTCGTGGAGCTGATGGGCTAGTGAGAGAAAGGGGTATGAAACAGCAGTCACTTGAGAGCACCTCTGTACTCCACTTCTAGAGGAAACACGTAGCAGAGGGCTCCTGAACACTGCTAAGGCCCTTCCTGGGTTACGGTCTCAGTCTTGCCCTGCCCCCGCCCCCCCATGACTGTCTTCTTGAAGTCAGAGCCTGGGTTTTACTGAAGAGTGTGACCTTGTGTTGTCCCCACAAGGTCCCTGCTTGCAGACGGTTGACC
This sequence comes from Equus przewalskii, assembly GCF_037783145.1. Taxonomy (NCBI): domain Eukaryota; kingdom Metazoa; phylum Chordata; class Mammalia; order Perissodactyla; family Equidae; genus Equus; species Equus przewalskii. The sequence continues at coordinate 1,594,248 of NC_091839.1, read as the reverse complement.
TTCCAGGGACTGCGGTCAAGGCTGCTGAGACGACTTGCTGAGGTTGGCTTGGACAGGCGTGGAGCCCAGACTCCAGAACTCCCAGCCCTGTGCCCGTTAGTAATAACAATAACAGGTGTCATAAACACCATTTCCAAAATGGCAGCTCTGGGCTAAATCCTTCAAAGTGTTACCTCACTTAGCCTTCACAGTAACCCTAGGATGTTGAGCACGATTGTGCTGTTTCACGGATGGCAGCGATCGCCTTCCGAGGATTATTGTGAGGGTTAAGGGAGATAACACAGACGAATCACTTAGTACAGTGTCTGGCTCATAGAAAATGCTCCATAAAGGAGTTAGAACAATGATAGACAAGACAGAGTTTTCCTTGGTGATTGTAGCAATTTATACTCCCGCCAGCAAAGAGGGAGAGTTCTAGATGTTCCATACGCTAGCTGGCGTGTTCATCAATAGTATAACGGAGAGACAAATTTTGGTATGTTCATTCAGTGGGATACTACACAACAAGAAAAAGGACAAACCGGTGAAACCTGTGGCAGCAGGAATGAATCTCACGTGATGGCGAGTGCAAGAAGCCAGACACAAAAGACTATTACTGTGCGGTTCCACTTATTTGAAGTTTAAGAAAAGGCAAGACTAGGGTGACAGCGGCTGGAACAGTAGTTACCTCTGGGGTGGGGCAATGACTGGGAGGGACCGAGGGAACTCTGCGTCCTACACTTGTTCTGTATCTTGATCTCAGTGGTGGTGATGTGGCTGTGTACATCCACAAGAATTCATCGAGCTATACACTCACTATTTGTGCACTTTACTGGATGTTATACTTCAGTAAAAAATGAAAGAATTATTTTTTGAAAAAATAATTCGAAACAAAGTAAAGCAAGACGTAATCCCTGCCCATTGGGGAGCTCCCGGTCTGGAAGGGGAGCGGTCATGTAGACGGCAGTGGCAGCACGGAGTGAGAATGGCTAGGATGGGAAAATTCTGGGGGCTATGACTTCACATGGAGCTCAGGAGAGGGGGCATCCAGCCTGCTCCTATATGCCAAGAAGGCTGCATGGAGGAAGCAGCATCTAGGCAGGAAGGATGAATGAGTTTGGCAGAGGCAATAGAAAAGATATGTGCAAGGCAGTGGAAACAGCCTGTACAAAGGCTTGGAGTCTTCAGAAGTTACTGAGGGCCACTCATCTGGCGCAGCTCACCCTTGGCTGTTTGGCTGCATTTCGTTCTGTGACTGCATCAGGCTCAGAGAGTCCGAGCATTGGCTCAGCCTTAAGGGAGACTACGGATTGGACTAGAGGTGGTAAGCCGGCCGCTGTGTAGGGAGGGCAGCGCCTGCCTCTCGGTGCTTCGATGTTCTCATCTGTAAAGTGGGTGATTCTAATTATTCCAACCTCCAGAGTGCCATTAGGAGTAAATGTATTAATACCCATAATGCATTTGCAACAGTGTTTAGCACATAGTGCTCAATATGTATTAAGAATTATCATTATCTATAAAGAAATTTAGGGTCATTTGCTTAGCTTCGTGTGTGGTTCAGGCCCTGATGATGGTGCAGGAGTGAGGGCAGGAGCCAGCTACAAGGGTTAAGGAGAAGTAAGTGCACAGGGGTTAGCAGGGGGAAGTCCTTCCCAGATAGGCTTCCTTACCCTGGGCCCCCAGACAGCCTTCAGGGCCCAGGAAATGCCCACTGACAGTGCTGGCCCCTCGTGTGTGCTTTTCTGGGTGGCTGGTGCAGAGCTTTGACCAGCTCCCTAAAGGCACCTAACAGAAAGCTAAGCAGCGCTGCTGTGGAGGGGGTTCTCTGGGGAAGGCGTGGGCTATGGCTGGGAGTGGAGCCCGCCAAAGCTTTGCTGTCAGGCAGAGCTGGACAACTGTGGCTGCCTGGCTGAGCCAAAGGAGGGGGCTCTGGTGATTACCAGAAGAGGAGAGCCAAACTGGCTCACCAGTGTGAGTGTGGGGTGGGGGCCAGGCAGCACGAGCAGGATCCCGCGCCCAGGAACTCGCGTGTGGGAAGGCCCCAGGGGCCTGATTCCAGTCCTCCCTCAGCCCTGGAAATCTGTCTGCACAGGCCTGCCCGGCCAGCTGGATTCCAGGGCCCCCGTGCCTGCTCCCCACAGCTCAGTCACCATTCAGCTCAAGCTCACGCTGCCATGGAGCCCGAGGGGGCGACCAGCAGACCAGTGCGCGGACCCAAACTTGGCCTAGCCCTCCTGCACTGAGGAGAAAGTCCCGTCGACACTTCTCTACACAGAAGGCTCTGATCAGTTAAGAAACCCCAGTGAAAATTAACATTGACCTTTAAACTTAGTATATGATAGAGCAATGATGGCGGCTAACATTTATGGATTCTGCGCTAAACTCAGGGCTGCCAGGAACAGAGAATAATTTGAAGACACCTCAAGGAGGGGGCTGTGACCAGGCTGGGGGTGGGGAGGCAGCTATGTAGCAACAAGCTACTCCCACAGCACAGCCGACTGCCCGGCCGTATCCTCAGGTTTCACTCAAATCTCCTCATTTGGGTTTTCTGAAGATAGGAGCGGGGCCTCACAGGGAGGAGGCCCAGCACCTCCCTTCTGGTCAGGGACTCACACTCTCCTTGAAGTACTGCCCTCTGCCCTTTGATGGGGACGTGGCTTGTCCAATCAAAGCATCATATTCCTGACCGTGTGATTGGCTCAGGGGTAGGTACATGACCCAAGCTGGGCCAGTGAAAATCCTCCGGAGTTGCTAGGCTGACTGGAAGAAGGCTTGGAACCAGGAGGCCATCTTGCCACTCAGGGTGACCTTCCTTAGAGGGCCGTCCTTGGGAGGAGGGGGGATGCAAAGCCAGAGGCCAGGGGAGGCAGGCTTCTGATTCGTTGAGCTCCTGGAACCAATGAAGCCCCAGACCGAAGTCTAGGAACTTTCTGGATGATGGAGCCAATAATTATTTTCACGTATTTATTTAGCCAGTTGGGGTTGGGTTTCTCATAACTTGCAACCAAGAAAGTCGTGGATGTCACGGGTGAGTGACAGGGTGATAAACTGTCATAGCTCATCCGTTCGTGCCACCAGAGAGCCTCCCAGTGGCCTTCTCTATAGGGTCTGTAAATCCACACTGGCATGGCTGGCGGCACATCGTTCTGGGGTGCCCGGCTTGGGTCACTGTCTCAGTTCCCCAGGAATCCTGACATCCCTGGCGACATCCCTCAGTCACTCAGTTCCCCCAGGCACTCTTACTGGGCCTGGCAGCCTCAGGAGCTCCTGCGTGCCCGCGCCCAGGCAAATGCTGGTGGGCCTGGGTGGACTGGCTCGACCCTGCCCACCAGGAGCTCCTAAGAACACCTCACACCCTCTGGGGGCAAGTGGACACTACCTGAGCAGAACTCCCCCCAGACGTGACTGGATGGAGGTCACAAACTCATGCCCGTGGCCCAGAGAATATTACCAAGAAATTGAATTCTTGTTCACATAAGGGATTCCAACTCGTTGAGCAATGGGATGATTTGGCAAAGTCAGGCCCACATCTGTGCAGGGCAACAGCAGGCAGCTGACCTCTCTGGGTGGGGCAGCTTCTCCCTAGGTCTTTACTCTTTTAGGTATCAACCTGGCCACTGTACTTGTCTGACCTTGAGGCCCCACGTAGGAATTCAGAGCTGGCCCAGAACCTGCATAGCGGGGCCTTGGATGAGAGAATGTCAGGATTAAGTGAACAAGAAGGAGAGAGGGAAGAAGGCATTGAGGAGAGCTAAACTGGGAGTAACCCAGGCCCTGAGGCCTGAGCACTCCCCAGAGCCCAGCGCAGGGTCTGGAGAGCCAGGTCTGCTGAATAAATACGGGTATGGATGAACGGATAAGGGGCAAAGGTGAGAGGTGCAGAGAGCCTTTTCCAGATGGTGACGGGAAGCCGAGGAGGCCGGCGCGTGGAGTGGGGGTGCATTCTTTTGCTGAGGCCCACGTGGGGCTGGTACGTGGACACAGAGAGCTCAGCACTAGGAGCCTCCATGCTCAAGGCCCGGGCTTGCCCCCCTCCTGCCCTCCCACCCTCTCTTCTCTGCTGAGAGCTTTCCTCCTTCAACCTTCACGACCAGTCGGAGTTCCCACTCCAGTCTGTCTGTTTGGAAAAGGAAACCCACTATCCCTACCCCGCATGGAAGACCAGCCTGACCAGCCGCAAAGAGAAAGGAAGCCTCGAAGTGTTTACAACCGCAAACAGGACAAAGTGCGGTCAGCCTGAGGCCTGATCTCTCTGTTTAACACAGGAGATGACTGAATGATTCCACCAATGTGAGCCACCTAGAGTAATGCAGTCCATGGACAGGAAGTGGAAGGGTGGTGGCCGGGCTGGGGGGTGGAGGATGGGGATGGGGGGGGGGACGTTAGTGTTTAATGGGCGCAGAGTTTCAGTTTTGCACGATGACGGAGTTCTGAGGGCGGATGGTGGTGAGGGCTGCCCAGCACTGTGAGTGTGCCTAGGCCACTGAATTATACACTTGAATGTGGTTAAGATGGTAAATTTCATGTTACACATATTTGGTACAATTTTTTAAAAAAGAGATGAGCAAATATTTGGAGGTGCCGGACCATGTCAGCTTCAACCTGACACTCCCTCCTGATCAAGCAGACACGTGAAGGAGAACCGAAAAGGAGTGACTCACTCACTCCGTGCCATGGCAGTACTTCAATGAACGTATAAAAGTGTAGTCCACGTAAGAAGCCAGGAGGCTGGTAAAGAGGGTGGGCGTGAGGCTGAGGTGAGATGCTGAGTGGAAGGGCGCTCGGGGGCTCCATGCACATGGCCAGGGGTAGAGGATGGTTGTCTTTTCAGGGTGTGTCCCCTGGCTCCCATGAGGAGGCCCCCAGGTTCCCCCCATCAGTCTTCGGCGAGGAGCTCAGTGAGCTCAGTTCCAGTGTTTGGGGACAGCTGGGCAAACTCCCTGTCTCCACGTCCTTCGTGCTGCTGGACACCAGAGGACTTGGTGACTGGGCCATTGCACTGGGCCCACGAGGTGCCTTGCCCAAGGCCGGGGATGGTGAGGTATCCGCGGAATGGCTACAGGGATGAATTCTGTTCTGGGGGCGGGAAGGCTGAGCCAGGCCGCCTGCCTTCAAGATGCTCCCTCTCAGTGGAGGAGAAAAGCAGCCCATCATTCATCACAAACAGCAGAGAAATGCAGGGGAGGGAAGCATCTGGAAGCAGGGGTCCTGATCCAGCACAGGAGAGGAGAGGGGCAGGAAGTGGAGTCACTGAAACTGCCTTTGCCAAGGTCATGGATGCCCTCCATCTCGTCACTTCCAAAGGGCACTTTTCAGGCTTCATCTCCTGGCCCTCTCAGGAGTGTGGGGCCTGCAGCCCACTCCCGTCCTCCTGAGAACCCATCGCACTCTCCTGGCCGCCTTCCTCCTTCCCTGGTGCTCCTGCTCTGAGCCTTTGCTCCTCCTCCTCCTCCATTTAAGCCCTGGAGTTGTTCTCCAAATGCTCCTGCCCGCCGGGGCTCTTACTCTCTCCAGCCCATGTGGCATCTCTGCCTGCCAGTCTCCCAAAAGTGCCCCGAGGTGAACCCTGGATTTCCCCAAGCTGTTCTACCTGCTTCTCCACCAGGTACCACCATTCACTCGGTTGCTCGAGCCCCGAACCTGGTATCCATCCTTGATTTCTCCCTTTCTCTCATCCTCTGCATTGCACACATCAGCAAGCCCCAGTGTCCTTCTGCTGCCCCCGTATTTCCAGTCTGCCTGCTTCTCCCTTTCTTGGGAGGGAGCCACCATCAGCTGGCTGGACGGCTGCGCGGTCTCCTGAACTGCTTTCCCACCCTCCGTGCCTCTTCCCCACTAAAATGCCTTTGTCACCAGACAGCTGGAGTCATCTCTTTTTTCCAAAAGCTCACTTCTGTAAATCCAAGCAAAGCCGCCCCTTCTTGAAACCGTCATGCAGCTTCCTGCCGGTGGCGGACTAACACCATCTCACCCGCGCACCAGGCCGCCTGGCTGGCTGCTGCACCGGCCCCTCCGCCCGCCCTGGCCTGGCTCCCCACCTCTCCCTCTGCCTCTGCCCGGCCTGCGGCCTCACTTCCCCTTTCTCTGACGCACCAAGCGCTCTGTCCTCTGGTGTGTCTGCACCTGTTCTCTGCCCGCTCCTCCCCCAGCTTTCTCAGGGGCGGGCTCCTTCAGCTTCAGTATCCCCTCCCCTTGCTGGACTGCACTATCTCAACCAGCTTGTCTCATCTCAGGACTGTTATTTTTTCTCACCTCTCACCAGTTTTCTCTCAGCATCCTGTTTTGTGTTGCTTTCTTAATTGTAAAAATTTTCAAACACACATACAAGTAGAGAGATGACAGTACAATGAAATCTCACATACTTAGCCTACAGATTTAATAATAAGATTTTGTCATATTTGCTTCATCTAGCCTGTGGCATTTTTTTCTTTGCTGAAGTATTCTAAGGCAAATTCCAAACATTATGTCATTTCGCCTTTTCATACTTGAGTACACAACTCTAAAAAGCATGGACGTTTCCTTGCATAACCACGATGCCAGTAACACACCTACAAAATGAACTGTTCTTGGTATCATTTAACACTCAGTCTAAAATCAGATTTCCCAGTTGTCCTGAGTGTGTCTTTAACCCTTGGTGTGAATCACCATCTGAACGGCCCACGGCCACGTCTGGTTGGCGCGTCCTTTGCTCTGCTCACTCCCAGCAGCCCCCTCCTCTCCACTTTGCTGCGGGAGCCGGGTCAGTCTCCTGCAGCGTCATTTCAGGTTTGCGTCCGTCTGTTTGCCCCTCCATGGAGTCACTCAGGAGTCACTCATGGAGTCACGAGCTGATTGAACTCGTGTCCACAGTGATGCGGTGTGACCAGATGTTATTGCCTGCAGAGGCCCCGGGACCTGGCCGTCCCCTTCGTGATGCTGAGATGCAACAGCAGGGTCAGGTGGCCACGGCCTCATCCCTCCCTCATAAAGCTCCCCATCAGCTCCTCCCCTCATAGTTTCATCCATTGATAATTGTTTCCTGAATCAGTTATTTGATTAGGGTTTGCAAAATGGTGATTTTCTATTTCCTCCATTTCTTCCAAATTAGAGGCAAACTCAGGGGAATGGTATGCAGGAGCTGCCCGCCCGATGCAGACAATGGTGGGCGCGTTGTCTGTAAAGAACTTAAACAAACAATCAAATGGACGAAAAGTCTCCGCTTTTATCCTTACCATGCCCTTGCCATTCTAAACAGTGTCAGAGACGAAATACCACTCCTCGCGGGGACAGTCCTCCCCCCCACCTCGGGACGTCACTGTTCTGAACTTGTTCACTGGAATCTTCTGTAAAGAGATTTTCCATCTGAGTTAGGGCTATTTGGTTGCCCTGAAATACAGCTCATCTGGTGGAATAAATGCCGAATTCTCTCCTGTAATTAAGCGCCGTATTTCCGTTCTTCACAGCACCTGAAACCCTGTGTCATCCGCGTGTGTTCCCTCGTTTGGGTCTTCTTCCTCAGAAGGAAGCTGTGCGGGCGCAGGAGGCATCGGTCCTCGGACATCTGAGTGAGAGATTCCAGAACGCAGGCCAGGAGGGCGAGCAGGCAGTGTTACAGGGGGGCGGGCAGAGGAGGGCGTGGAGGAGAAGACCCAGGGGCTAGGGACAGTGGCCCATCCTGGAAGGACGGCTGTCAGGTGTGTGTGGGGCCGGGTGCGAGGCGGGAAGGGGAGCGTGAGGCCACGGAGGCCCCAGGGCAGGAGCCCAGAGAAGCACCCTCTGTGCTGTGCTTCCTGAGGAGCCGGCCTCCATCCTAGGGGTCGTGGGGCCACGGGATCTCTGTGCTCCCCACTCCATCCCTGAACTCCTGGAGGGAGCCTGCTCCTCCTCTGAGCATCCGCAGTCCCGGGGACTCGGCCTCTTTCTGAGCCGGCGCTCCTCACTCCCTCTCTCTCACTAATTGCTCTGTTTTCCTTCCACTTCACAAGTGGGTTGGCTGGTAACACTGAAGTCTGTTTTATATACATATAGATAGTCAGCAAACACAAAATGTGTGGTGAGCTACGTTCCATCTTTGTGTTAACACACAAAAGCAAGAAAGTTCCAAGTTAGAGCATCTGCAGTTCAGCCCCGTGTGCAGCAAGCCATATGGCGTAAACACGCATTGGAAGACAGCAGAAACGCATCCTCGCGGCCTCCCCGAAGAGCCCCCGCAGCGAGCACGGCCACAGCCCCCCGCCTGTCCTAGCCACGGCTAGCCAGTGTTCGCTCATTCATTCATCAGACATTCAGTGAACTCCTGTCCTGTGCTGAGGACCATCCCCTCCCCAGGGGTAAGGGGACCAGGACAGGCAGGGATCTGTCCTCAGTGGAAGAGGGGTCAGGACGCCAGTGAGTAAACCAGTAGATGAACACGATAGGACGGGTCCCACCAGTTACAAGAACGGGTGCGGAGGTGAGCGGGGGATGTGATGGGGCCCACAGAGGAGGGGCGCATCACTCAGGTGAGCGGTTCCGGAGGGCTCTTCTCCACAGCAGCCGTTTGAGCGGAGGCCTGAAGCATGAGGAAAATCCAGCAAGAAGAGCTGTGGGGAGAGTACCCAGGCTGAGGGGACAGTGTATGCAAAGGGCCAGTGTGGGAATGACTTTAGTGTGTTGGTGGCACAGCGGGGTGGCTGGAGTGAGGGAGGGAGAGGGGTGAGCCAAGGGGGCGAGAGGCAGGCAGGACGGGGCCTGGCCGCTGCGTGGAGTAGGGAGTTTGGACTTTCCCCTAATGCTGCTGGAAGCCCTTGAAGTGTTTAAACAGGAGAGTGCCTCATCTGATTGACACATGGAAACATCACTCCGCTGCAGAGCGTGGACAGGAGAAGCGGGCCTGTCCTGGAGGCAGAGAGACCAGGGTCCCAAGCCAGGCAGGACGGCCGCGCCGCCTAAGCTGCAGCAAGGTGGCGTGGACACCAGGGTCACGTGTTTGCAAGTACAGTGGGGGTGCTGCCGGCGCCTGCTGAGAAAGAAGGCACACCCACAGCTCCCACTCCCTGCAGGCCAGGGCCCTGTTGGGGTCCCTCTCGGGGAAGACCTGGTCTTCCTTCCTGGCCCCTCGCCTCCGTGTCATGAGCATAGTGACATGTCACAGTCGTTCTGCCAGGTGGAAGTTCAGGGAGGGGAGGCCCCTGCCTAAGAGCACGCGGTGACCAGGACCCCCTCTGGAGGATCCCTCCCCACAGACTGCCAGGGCCCTGGCTGTCGTTGGTGGCGGGGCCCGTTGCCTCCCCTGGGCGGAGGTAAGAGCTGGCTGCGGCTGGGATCAGGAGGCAGAGCCCAGAGTGCTGAGCAGCGTTAGGAGGTGCCCGGGCTCGGGGTCTGCATCCCTGGCCTCCGTTGGTGGCTGCCCAGGGCCTCCAGAGGGGCGCGCTGTGGCCAGGTGGCTCTCTGGTCCGGGCGATCCCAGTGGGTGGACAGGCCCCTGCAGGGCAGCCAGAGCAGTGGGGTCCCCGCAGGGCCGCCAGCTCGTGTCCTCTGCTACCGCAGACGGCCCCTTGCGAAGCCACAGCTTTCCTTTCCTAAAGCAGGAGCAGCCTGAGGCCCAGGGCCCCCTGGGGGGGCTCCGTTTGTGTGCCAACAGCTGAAGGGGCAGAGACGAATGCGCCCCTCCTCCCAGAAGCCTGGCCTGCTGGACGGCCTGCATCGACCACGCTGGGTGCCTCGCGTCTGTGCCTCCAACCGCGCGGCGCCTCTCCAGTGTGCCCAGGCCAGACACAGTCCTGCCTGGGGGTCCACAGGCGTGCCCCTGCCCGGACTGGGTCGGGAACGCTGGGGAGAGCGGGCGGTGCCAGGGTGGCATGTAACACACACCGTCCTTGACAGCCTCAGGCCGCCCCCGTGTCAGGCCCGCTCCAGACCAGACATGGCCATGGAGGTCACAGCAGCCCTCAAGGTTGCCAGCTGGGCACGGTGGAGCACGGGCACACACTGAAAACAGGAGCAGGGTTCTGTGGACCCTGAACTGTACCCAGGAGGAGGGCAGATGGGGAGGAAAGCTCCTCTGAGGAGCTGAGGCTTGAGCTGACAGGTAAGAGATGAGAAGGAGTTGACAGGGAAAAGGAGAGGCCCTAAGGGGAGGGAAGGGCGTGGAGAAGGGCCTGGGATTGGCGAGAGCAGGGCTCGTTTCAGGACCTGGGTGGTGGTGGGGGCCGGGAGGCTCAGGCTGCGGTCCAGGCCACGGGGAGTGCATCCTGAGCCTCGGGAGGTGAGCAGCGGCGCACCTCCTGCGCCATGTGGAGAATCGGCTTCCGGGGCAGTGGGGCCCTGGAGGTGCCACGAATGGCGGGGAGAGGACGGCAGGCAGCCAGCCTGGGCCTCGAGGGGCCGTGGGAAGCAGCTAGATTCAGTGCTGTTGGCAGTAAGGTCTGCTTGGCTTGGGCGGACTTCCACTGGGGAACAAGAACCTGGGCAGGGTCCAGAGTGTCTGTTTCTGACCTGCAGAACGACTCTAATGACACCCTTCACTGGGGGGAGAATCTGGAGACATTCAAGGTCTTGGGAAGTAACACAAAGGCAAAGTGACATTTTTTCTCTGACTTTTGTATGTCGAATATATCAAAATATCGAAAGAACAATATCATGAACACCTGTTAACTTCAACCTGGAATCATCTGCTGTTGATATTTTGCTGTAGCTGCTTTTTCTCACCATTTCTGTGCTCTCACACACACATACACACGCGCACACACACAAACACATTGTTTGCCGTCCATCATGACAGTTGCAGACATCAGGACACTTCACCCTAAACACTTCTGCTTGTTCTCCCTAAGAAGAAGGACATTCTCCTCATAAACACCATAGCATTTTCACACCTATGAACCTTAACAATTATCCCATAGAACTGTTTGATATCTAATCCGTGTCCAATTCCCCCAGTTGTCCCCGGATTTCTGTTTTCAGCCAGGATCCAGCCAAAGTCCTGCGCTGCTGTTGGTTGTTGGCTCTGCTCCTTGGTCCCTTTCGGCGCGGAGCAGCCCCTGCCCCACCCCATTCTTGCCGTGACGTTGGCTCTTTGACAAGTCCAGGCCAGTCATCTTGTAGGACATCGTCTGCTCTGGCTTTGGGTGATGGTTGCCATTCTTTTGCTTTTTCTCTTTTGAACAGCTTTATCGAGATATGGTTCACATACCATACGTTCACCCATTTAAAGTGAACAATTCAGTGGCTTTCTGTATATTCACAGGTATGTGCAACCTTCACCACAGTCAATTTTAGAACCTTCTCATCACCTCAAAGAAACCTGTCCCCCGTTCCTCACCCCCCAGCCCTGAACAGCCCCTGATGGGTTTTGTTTCTTCAGATTTGTCGTAAGAATGGAATCACACAGTGTGTGGTCTTTTGTGACTGGCTTCCTCCACTTAGCATAATGTTTTCGACGTTCTTCCATGTAGCATTCCCTTTTATGATCAAATAACGTTGCATTGTGTGGGTACCCCACGCTCCGTTCATCCGTTCGCCCGCTGATGGATGTCTGGGTTGCTGCCACCTTTTGGCTGTTGTGAGTAGCGCTGCTGTGAGCACTTGGGTGCAGGCTTCTGCGCGGGCGTGGGTTTTCGCCTCTCTTGGGCGTATGTGCCCAGGAGTGGAATGGCTGGGTCAGATGGTATCTCCATGTTTAGCCACTTGAGGAACTGCCAGGCTGTTTCCCAAAGCAGCGGCACCATTTTGCATTCCTCTCGGCAGCGTGTGAGGGCTCCCATTTCTCTGCATCCTGCCCAGCGCTTGTCATTATCTGACTCTGTGATGTGGTTCTTCCCACCTTCCTCGCTGGAGGCTCCTCTCTGAGCGGCCAGCTCCCCTCCTGCAGCCTCAGCCCCTGGCCTAGGCCTCCCCAGCCCCAGACTGGGGAGGATGCAAATGGCACGTGGGACTGCATGGCAGTGCTGTCTCATCTTTGTAGTTCCCCAGATCCCACTCTTTCCTACCACACTTTCACTCAGCCCCTCCAAAAGATCCCCAGGAAGCAGCAGGGCACGAGTTGTTAAGTCAGGGAAGCTGAGGCCTCAGAGGGGTGAAGGTTGCTGGAGACCGGGCCAGGGCTCCTGGGCCTGCCCTCTGGGTGCTGCGGCTGCCCTGCTGGCCCTGCAGGCTGTCCTGTGTGGCACTGGGGAAGGTGGCAGGAACGAGGAGTCTCCGGAGAACAGGTGACCCAGGAAGCAAGCCTCTACTCCAAATTGCGTCCCAGAGCCCCTCCCGAAGAATGCTTTTGCTGCCCCCCCACTGTTTACCAAGGAGGTGCCGACGCCCTGGGGACCAGGCATCTCGGGGAACAGCCAGGCTGAAGCAGCCTGTGGCCCAGCCTGAAAGGCTTAGGGCTCGGCCAGCTTGAGGAGGCCAGGCACGACATGGTGGGCCAGCCTCTGCCAGCCTGTTGGGACTGCAGCCAGGCTTCTCCCCTCGGGATGGTGCCCGAGTCAGAGCAAGGCTGCCCTCCTACGTGACTGCCCACCCCGGGCTGCAGCCTTGGGGTCTGTGTTCCCGCTGACCAGGTAAGGCTGGAGCAGGGAGGGTCTACCCTGGTAGGGACGCCCCTCCTAGGGCCCAGGTCTCCTGTCCCACCCCTGCCCCGACCCTGATGCCCCTGGGACTCTAACCTCCTCTTCTTTCCTCCTGCTGTTTCTTTCCTAGCCTGTGTGTCTGTCCCTCTTCATCTGTCCGTCCCATTCAAGGCCCGGCCGCACGCCACGTCCTCCAGAGACCTATCCTCCCTCTGCCCTCCTCTGAATCGCATGGACATCTGCACCTTCTGGCGCCTACTGCTCTGTGTTCTAGGTGATCGGGCCTGTGACTCATGGTCCTAACGGATACCAAGTGTTCTCCTTGAGGACAGGACCAGTCCCGCTCACCTCTGCCTTCATTATTATTTGGTCAGAATTATTTTGGTTGCCAGTAACAGCATCTTAGCTCAAACTGGCACTTTACTGATGCATGTTACTGAAAGTCTCGGGGCTTCAGGTACAGCTGGGTCCAGGGCCCCATTCATCAGGGCTGTGTCCATCTCTTGGTCTTGCTGTCTGGCAGGTTCTCCCCATGTGGTGAGGATGGCCAGCTCAGCTATCCCAGCAGAAGCCCCAGACTTGGCGTCCATTGGTTGGGCTTGGGGCATGTGCCCACTCCTGTGTGAGTGATTGTCCACAGAGCAGCTGTTCTGATTGGTCAGGCTTGCATCATGTACTCATCTTAGAGTTGGGGGTGCTGCCATGGACCAAGAGTAGGGGGCAGGGTGCCTCCCAAGGGAAATTGTGACCGCTGGGGGGCGAAACTGTAGGAGCCCCGGAGATGATCCTCCCTGACTCCTTCCCGACTCTTGTTGCCCCATTCGGGGGTCGGCAGGTCTTACATACCTCCCTCCTGGGGACTTCTCGCACTCGGTCCTTTTTCTCATCAGGAACTTGCCCCCTGCCCCACTCCGCTCCCAGCCCACCATTGTCCACCCTCCCTGCAGCAGCCAAAGGGGACTTCCTAAAGCATAAGCAAATCACATCCTGCCTAAAACCCTCGATGGCTCCCCATTTCCCCCTGAACGAAGTCCATTCTTCTTAAGAAAGCATGCCCAGCCCTTGGTGATCTGGGCCCGTGCCCCTCCAGCCCCGTTTCCCTCTGTTCCTTCCTCCCTCTGGGACTCAATGCTCTAAGCTCCTCAAACCACCTCGAGTTGCCCCATGCCTCTGCCTGGGATGCCCTTTCCCAGCTTGTCTGACTGGCAAATCCTTCCTCTTCAATACCCAGTTCTGTCATCATCTCCTCCAGGAAGGCTTCCAGGACTTCCGTGAGTAGTTAAGACTGCCATCTGCTAGGCAGCCACAGCTGTTCTTCCCTCTGAGCCAGGCCAACTGGGGATTTCACCCTCTGGCCCCTGCTTGCCCTTGAGTGCTTCTTCCTGCTCCCTCCCCGGTGCCTAGCTTGGAGCCAGGCCCAGCGATGGCTCCTGGGCAGTGCCTGTTGACAGATCTGAGGGCCCAAGGGAGTGGGGAACCTGGGTGGGCCCTGACTGCCCTGGGGAAAACGGAGTTACAAGCTTCCTGCTGAGGTCCCTTTTGCCCTCAGCTTAGAAGCCACCTCCTTCACATGGCCTTCCCGGCCCAGCCTCTGAGATGTCGCCCTCCAGTCACCTTATCATATCTCTGGTTGTAGCCTGGCTGCTATTTTCCCTGTTTGTTTACTTCTTGTCTCTTTCAGCCCCTGACACTCACGAGCTTGTCAGTTCCACGAGAGCAGATTTCAGGATCTGCCCTCTTCCAGTACTTGGCATGGTACCCCTCACCAAAGGGGCCCAGGAAATGGTCACTAAATGAATGACCTCCGGCACCCTCCCCGTTGGACCCACCTTTGGGAGGAATTGTCATGGTTCCCAGGTTGAGGGGGCTGGTTCCAATGGGGGAAGCTCCAGTTGCCTTGGTGGCCCTCTCCCCTGGGGACCCCCCGTCTACCTCACAGCCCAAGCCTTTGGATGGCAGAGGTATTGGAATGACTCATTCCAGGTGGGGCATCTCAAGACCTAATTCTCAGCAAAACTCCCAATAACACCAAAGCAGAAGAACCTGCAGGTGGCGGGGACGGGCTGAGCTCCCCCGGCCCCAGCTCCCTCTAGCTGACCTTCCGGGAGGCTCACAGGCTCCCCCAGCCTCACCATCCTGTCTGTACAGCCTTGGGCCTTGCCTTCTCTTTGTCCCCCCCTCTCCCTGCTCTGCTCTCTTTCTTTATCTTCTTCCTTTTCCCCATCATCTTCCCCATCCACTGCACAGCAGATGGCACAGAGTAGGTGCACAACAGCTATCTGTTAGTTGGTTCAATTTATAACATTTTCCTTTTATTGGGAAAGAGATGGAGATACCCCCTCCCAACCTTTCCCCTCATCTTCCTCCACGGCCAAGGTTCCTGATGCAGAGTGACTTGACACCTAGGTGTCAGTCCGCCCCTTCTCTTTCGTTTGGTTCATTTGTCCATCCACTCATCTAACTATCCACCCATCCATCCATCTCTCCATCCATCCACCCATCTATCCACCCACCATCTATTGACCCATCTATCCATCTGTCCATCTGTCTACTCATCCCTCCATCCCTCCATCCAACTACTGGGCATGGACTGGCCCTGGATTAACGTGACACAGTAGGCGGGGCAGTGAGTGGAGGGATAAGACAAATGCACACCCAGATGTACTGGAAGTGGGGACTACAAACTCAGGTGCAGGTGGGAACCGAAGTAAGCTGGGTGTAGGACAGCCAGGATGGTGCCTGCACAGGTATGGAACTTCTGAACCCCTAGGCTCACATCACAAAATACCTCCTCAGCCTGCTAATGGTCTGCTGGCTGTCAGTCTGTGAGTCCGACCTGGAGCAACAACAGGAAGCCCAGCCAAGGGGGAGACCTCACATGGTTGGGGGCAGGAATGGGGGCACTAGGCAGGGCTTCCTGGAAGAGGAGACATTTGCACTGGACCTGAAGGCTGAGTCCACAAGCCCAGGATGGAGGCTTTGCAAGGAGAGGGAGTGGCCTCCTGGCGTCACAGTTCCTGGCCCAAACACAATGTTTGTATGTTCATGGACAGCCTCTGACTGTCCTGCTTCCTCTCCCTCCTTCAACTCAAGGGCGAACGAGAGTGACTGCCTGTTGTTCCGCTCCTCTCTGCCCAGGTGCCCAATGGCACTGTGGAGGAGAAGCACGCGCACATGAACAAGAACTCATGGGCAGGGGCCTCGTCTGTCTTGTTCACTGCTACAGCCAGGACCTAGAGCAGGCGCTCAGTGAACACTTGCTGGGTGACCAAACGGCTGGAGATGGCCCACACTGAATGAAGGAATGCACAGATGAGGCGGGTCAGCAGGCTTCATAGCGATTTGGGGTGGGTGGACTGTCCTAGCTCAGACTGCGATGGGGAAGGCAAGGGCAGAAACCAGCTTATTTTGCTTTTCCTTTCTTTTAAAGGAATTATTAGTCTTTAGAGAAGCATGCACAACTGCATCCTCATGGTCAGAAGAAGGATGCAGACACTACAGGGCAGGCCCAAGGCCCCCTGTCTCCCCAGCTCCAGACCTCACTCCCGTTCCACAGGTGGACGTGGTGGAGTGTTCCCTTCCACCGCCTTCTCTGCACGTTTGATGGATTTGTGTGCGTGTGTGTGTCGTGTGTGTTTGGTGCCTGTGTGTGGATGTGGCCAATCACAATACATGGCATCGTTTTGTCAGATTAAAAAAAAAAAAAAAGGTGGAATTGCACGGTGTGTGCTGTCTGCACCTTCCTTCTTTAGGCTTGCTTTCTTTTTCGGGAATAGCATTTCCTGGAGCTTCCTTTTCACAGGGCACCCTTGTCCTTTTTCCTCGCTGCTGCCATAGCCTGAGGTTGCACAGCTCCTTTTTGTCTTGACCCTCCTGCTGTCAACTTAGGATGCTCCTAATATTTGTTCCTGTGGAGACAGTGTCCGCAAATGTACTTCTGCCCCCCTCCTTGTGTCCCCGTGTCATTTCTGGGTCATGGATTGGCATGGCTATCTCTTTCCTGATGATCCCAAAGGAAAGAAGGCCCCTCCGTGCTGCCCTGCCCACACCCGCCTGTCCTTTGAGTCTCGGTGTCAGGGAGGCCCTGGAAGAACAGGCGCTGGAGATGAGGAGTACAGATGTGAAGGGCCCGGTCCCTGGAGGAGGGGCCTTCTGACAGGGCCTTGACTCAGGCTGGAGGTACTTCCCCAGTACCCACTCTCCAGGCCCAGGACACGGCGCTGAGGTGTATTGGCAGCCCCATGCCTGCTTCGTGGGGCTCCCAGTCCACCACGTGTCTGTGTAGGTGCTGGGCTGGGGGCCCAAGGTAAGGACTGGGTGGGGTGGCTGCCAACCCCATAATGGTGGCCTGGAACGAGTGACTTCTGTAGGATCACAGAGACGGGCACGTGAGGAGGTGGAAGATCACTTCACCTCCTCCTGCCCAGCACCTCTGCAGTCTGATGCCCAGTGCTCACAGCTCTCCACGCTCCCCTGTCTTCGGCCCCTCCCTTCATCCAGCACTGAAAAGCATCTCTAATTCCGGCGGGCACCGTGGTTGTAGCTCTGCGGCAAGCTCGGCACAGGTGCCAACTGTTATTCACTCTGCAGCTTCCATTCCCACAGCTCAGCACCTGCAAAGCCCCCATTAGCATCGTGCCAAGGAGAGGGGCTGCGGCTGTGTGTGTGCGTGCCTGCGTGCGAGCGCACGTGCCCGTCTGCCGGTGCTCGCGGGAGCCACGAGGGAAATTTCCAGCACAAAGATCGTATGCCTGAGAGAGAGGAGAATTGCTCAGCAAACTTCAGAAGCGATCAAAATGTCCTCTCCATAAAGTCCCGGCTTAAAAAATGTTAGCAGGTGCGTATACAATAGCGAGTCAGTTGGGATGGACTGCTATAGAATACCATTTCCGCTCATTCCAGATTATGAATTCAGAGCCTAATTTTCTGTAAATTGTCATTCTTGTCTGGTAAGGAAAGCTAATTTTTTCCTCATATGGAAAAAACCCCACCACCACCATCATCCTGGGCCCCGCTCCTGGGAACAGGGCCTGCCGTGCCGGGTGGAGGCCTTCTGTTCCTGGGTTCACTGGGAGGCGTCCACGTTGGTGAGAAGGCTGGGGAAACAGGGTCCTGGGCGAGGGGGGCCTTCCCTGAAGGAAGGTGGGGGACGAGGGTGCTTGCTCTGATATGTGTGTCGTGAAGATGAGGGGCGGGTAACCAGGCACGGCGAGGGTTGTGGGTCAGCACAGGAGACTATGTTCACCATTCATTCATTCATTCATTCATTCAGCAGTGCTTACTGAGTGCCTCGTGTGCAGGGCCCTCTTCCAGGCCCTGTGCTCACGGCGATGCTGAGGTCCCTCCCGTGGGGAGAAGCAGGCAATAACGAAGGGACGAAGGGAAGGAGTGATCACTGCTACAGAGGAAGGAAATCAGAGTGACTGGAAGCGGCTAGTCAGGGAAGGCTCTGGCGAGGGACTCTGGAGCCCAGCAGCCTGACAAGAAGGGGCCAGCTCGGGGGAGACAGCCAGGTAGGGCCAGTGGCATTGTGCTAGGCAACTGAGTGTGAGGCCGGAGGTGGAGCCAGCCGGGCTTGTTCTAGATGAGAGAACAGGCCAGAGAGGCTGGAGCCCAGGGAGGAGGGGAGAGTGGTGAGGCCAGGTGGGGGCCGCGGTCCTGGCTGGGTACGACCTGAGCGCATGGGAAGGCACTGGGTGGTTCTCAGCAAGGGAGAGTCAGCTGGCTTCTGTTAGATGCTTCCTCTGGCTTCCGGGTGGAAATTGACAGTAGAGAGAGCTGTGGTGGGAGAGGGACCCTCTGGCCCGGAGAACCAGAGGCCCCTCCCTGGACCTCTGGTCCTTGCTTGGCTCCCAGGGCACCCTCGGGGCTGTGTGGGTGGCTCCATGGCTGTTGCCACATCTCCTCCCAGTGGAACTCAAGGAAGGACAGTCTCTTCAGAAGTGACGGCAGGAGGCTCTTCAAGGCTGGGCAAAGCTGGGGCTTATTCTAGTGTAACCGATATTCATCAAGATGAAATATCACCATATTCAAACAAAAGTGACAAAAACCTGAGTCAACAAACTCAAATGAGACCTGAAACAACATCAACAAATTATTGGCTCTTGCTATCAAAAGTCTAGGGATTTTAGGCTTGGCTGGATCCAGGGGCTTAAACAATATTGACAGGGATGTTTCTTTCTTTGTCACTGCTTTCCTCTGTGTTGGCTTCATTCTTAAGCAGATGGTCCCCAAGTGGTGGCAGAGAGGCTGTCGGCAGCTCCAGGTTTAACCTCCTGTCAGCTGAGGAGAGGACTTGCTCAGATGAGAGTCCTCCTGGGCGTCCAGGACAAACGAGGACAGGGTAGGCTGCTTGGCTGGCTCTGGGGATGCCCCTCAGCTCACTGCCCCCTTCCCCTTGGACTTGGCAGGTAGCCCCTGAGAGGGCTCTGGAGACCACACCTGCGGTCCCTGCCTCCCCCGACGTCCCACCTGTCTGTCCTGGCTCCCTCTGCTGATGACCCTGCGCCAGCCCCCTCAGCGGTGATGAAGGCCTGGGCCACGGCTGCCTCTGGACATGGCACAGGCATCCTGCCTGGGGGGTGGCCCTGGAAATGTGACATTCTCCTGGCCCACTGGGCTGAGAGTCCACCACGGCCCTCACGCTCCCATGGTGGAGGGCGTTTAATATGGGGAAGTGCACGTGGTCCGCCTGCCCACTAAAGCAGACACCCAGAGCCCCCACCCTCCTCTGTGCTCTTTCGAGGCAGACCAGTGTGCTCATCAAGAGTGCAGGCTCCGGGGCAGATGGCCCGGTTACTGGCTGTGTGACCCTGGACGGTTCCTCAGCCCCTCTGTGCCTCAGTATCCTTGTCAGGGAGGTAGGGAAATAATGCTGGTGCTGCTGTGAAGACTCAAGGAAGCAGGGCAGGGGCTCTGGACACGCTAGCTGTGATCGTACGGACGGCTGTTTGTGGGGCCGTGCTGGCCCGGAGTTTGGTTGCAGGTGACAGGAATGGACTCCAGCCATCTCAGACAGGAGGGCATGCCCGGGGAGAGCTCCCTTTCCTGCCGTGTCTCACTCCAGCCTTGGCCCTGAGAGTGGGTGTGTGGTCAGCCCGCCCTGCCATGTGGGGGACCAGGCGGGGGAGTCAGCTCTGAGTGAAGGGGCAGCAAGGGGCCGGCGAGGGCCTGTCCTCTTCCGAGACTGTCCCTGTGAAGACACACCAAGCCGGCGGCTTTCGGCAGACCCAACCCCACACCGTGCGTCCACGCTGTTTGATTTGAAAGCCCTTTTCCCACACTCTGCTGAGCTCAGCTGGCACCAGGGTGGTGGACTGCAGGTGCACGGACAGGGAGCCGGAGGCTGGAGTCCTCGGGGCTGGCTAGGATCCTGGCACTGGCCCCTGAGAGTCCCGTCTGTGCCCTGTGTGAACTGGGCAGGCCTTCGGGGCAGTGAGACAGCCTCAAGTCCTGGCGGTCAATCCACGACATGCTCGGTGTCCTGGCTGCATCCCCTCACCTCTGGGCGCCAGCTCCAGGGTCGAGCGCACATCCTTGGCAAGGGCACCTCGCTTAAGGAATGTGGGCCAAGGCCAGCAGCGGCCTGCCACGAGGAGGGGCAACCCTGGGGCAACTTTTAGACCCTGGGGGATGGAGCTCAGGCTGGCCTTCGGCATATGGCCCTCTTTCCATCACAAAAGGGTGATGAGACGCTGCGCTCATGGGCCGCATCCTCGGGGCGGGGTCCCACGCCAGGCGCTCGGAGCATCTCTGGAAAGGGCACCAGGGACTGCCAAGGTGTTCTCACTATTATTATTGAGCATAAAACACTGCAAATGCTGGCAGATCTGCAGGCGAAGTGGATCCTCCTTCCTGGGGAGAGATCGGAGGGCAGCTTTACGAGTCTATTGGAGTCACGGCCCCGCAGAGGGAGCGGGCTCGGTGGACGCCTTCAAGAGCAGAGCTGTTCCGGGCTGGGAAGTCTGATTCCCTACATCTGTTTTTATGGGAACTGCTGGGAGCCGCGGGGGGAAGCAGGAGTATGAACAGCGCAGACGGCAGCGGCCTCCTCACCAGACTGTTGATGGGTTCGGCCGCATAAACGTGGCCCTCGGTCTGAGGCAGGAGTTATTAAACGAGACGAGCCCACCGAGAGGGGCTCAAGCCGCAGAAGAGGAATCAGGGCTTTATGCCCCCCGGTTCTGCGCAGTTAAAGAAAATATCCCCATTAAATGCGAATTAATTGGCTCCTGTCATTGGTGCGGCCCTGCCTCTGGCCTCGTGGTGGGCCGGGCGGTTGAGAGGCCTGTCCC
Organism: Equus przewalskii; assembly: GCF_037783145.1. Classification (NCBI taxonomy): domain Eukaryota; kingdom Metazoa; phylum Chordata; class Mammalia; order Perissodactyla; family Equidae; genus Equus; species Equus przewalskii. The sequence goes on along the minus strand of NC_091839.1, from coordinate 1,573,454 downwards.
GGGCGGCCGGGTGGGAGTCCACGCAGGCCCGTGCTGCTGAATTGCTTCCTGCCGTCCTGCCCGAGCCTGCTGCAGGGAGCACTGGCTCCTGGCGGGAGGGCGAGCTGCCAGTCTGCTCGTAGCTCCTCACCTGTCCCCTGGGGGCTGCCATCCTTGTTCCCACTGGCATCTTGTTGCTGCAGGAGGCTGGGACCTAGTCAGGCACTGTGGGACACACACGCTTACACGTTCAGCCCCAGAGAGGAGGCCTCCAAGTGGGCTCACAAGGTCTGCCCAGTCCAGCCCCGACGTCTTGGTCAGGGCTGCTACACACAGTTGTGCGTGTCATGCACCACATGATCTGGCCCAAACCCCTTCTGCACTCTATTCATTATAGCCCTGGGCCTGTCCCCACCCAGGGGGCACTTTTCTGAGGGCCCCATGCCAGCTAGCAGAGAGCTGGTTCTGGCGTTCTGGACTCGACTACACTCGCCATCCTGTAGCCGCACTCAAGCATACCCCCTGCCCCAAACGCCACAGGGCCTGTGTCTGCACCATCCCTCCCTCTCCGTGGTGCTCCCCTCTTCTCTGCACCCAGTGAGCCAAGCCTCCCAGCCCATGCAAACGCCACCTCCTCCTCTAGGCCCTTCCCTCTGAGCTTCACCTGTCGCCCCTGCCTTCCTTCTGGAAACAGTGCCCACCTGGCACACACGCATGCTCTTTTCGGGGATTTGCTCCTCTGTCACTCCAGGCCCACCCCTGCAGCAGTTGACGGGTCCCTGCTGGGCACACGGCCCAGGCCCGCGGCTCAGCTGTCCCCTAGGCTACTCTGGAACCACAGCTGGAAGGAGATGTGTGGTCCTTTTGTGAGAGGTCAGGATGTGAGCGCCTCCAGGGGCCTTGCTGAGGAGGCTGCCTTGGAAAGATGAGCAGCCCTGGTCCCTTCGGCTGGGCCCTGGCCCAGAGCCTCTCCTCTGCTGGGGTCCTGTCCCTGGACACACTGGGGTTAAGCGTTGCCCTCCTGTGGCTCGGGGAGTCGTGCTCACCTGAAGACTGTGGGTAGCCCGGGGTCCTGCGGGATGTCTGAAGGAAGGTGGGCCAAAAGATGGAGAAAAGGGTGGCCGAGAGGCCCGCCCCTCCTCTCCCAGCCGGACAGCCGCCACAGCCCCCAGCTTCCCCTCCCACCGCTTCGGGGCCAGTCCTCAGCCTCTCTGTTCTCTAATCTGTTTCCAGAGAGGGAGTGGCAGGAGCCATGCTCTGGGTCCTATGGACACTAGTGACGCCTGTGCTGTGATGTCCAGGGAATGACCAAGAAGCACGAGGTGCTGGGGCTCAGCCCTCTAGCTGGGACAGGCGGCTTCCAGCGATGGCTCTGCCACCTACAGCCTTGTGAGCTCAAGCAAGTCACTTCCCTCTCCCAGCCTCTGGGTCCACGTGGTAAGGGGGCAGGGGTGTGTTACGTCAGGACATAGGAGCTGATGTGGGAGAATGCCAGCCCCTCACCAACACCTGTCCCCTCCTTCAGGAGGCAGGGACTGTTCTGGCAGCTGCCAGCCGGTTCACGTCCACGAGCCCTCCTCCTCACCATCAGCGTGCCCCAACGGGGAGCTGGAGGCCCGAGTGCCGGGAAGTCAGCTGCCTCGGAACTGGGCAGCCTGGCCCTCACCCAGGAACCCTCAGAGGACATGGTGACACCTCCCTCTGTCCCTGTGGAAGCTGCCCCCAGCGCCCCCGCCCCTGCCCTATGCCAGCTGAACTGGATGGAGCAGTTGGAAAATAAAGGCTGAGCGGTGTTGAAAAGCATCCAATTGTGTCTACAGTGTGGCAGATGTCCGCACCGCCTCGCACAGAAGGAGAGTCAGGGTGCGGCTCTCTGGCAGTGGGTGCCTGCGAGGAGCCCAGTGTATTTAAAAAGTCCCGTCCAGGTGGGACTGGGACCCAGCAGACACCTGCTCCCCCACCGCAGAGTCCTTTCTTTCCCATCGCAGTCTTCCAGCAGCTCCCACTGCTCTAGGATAAAGGCCCACTGCTCGCCAGAGCTCCTGATCCCCCACCTCCTGCTCCCCCGGCCTCCACGTTCCAGCCACGCGCACCTTCTTCTGCCTTCTAGAACACGATGCACTCATTTCTGCCAAAGGGTCTCTGGGTCTGCTGTTCCCTGTGGGGAGAGCTTGTCCCCAGATCTTTTACCCGTAAGAGCCCTTCCTGATTTATAATAACTTCCCCCACAGCCACCCTTGCTGCTCCCTTCCTTCCCCTGCTCTCTGTGTTTTATTTCTGTGCCGCCGTCTGCGCCCTCCAGACGGGTCCTCGTGGCCCCAGCTCAGCCAGCCCCCAGGCAGAGACACGTTGCTGGCAGTCTGGAGCCTCGGTTCATCCCTTCCTGTCCCACTGGCTCGCTGCCTCCTCGTGGAGCTCAAGATGTCATCTGGCAGCTCCAAGCTGAGCAAGAGCTGGGCTCTCCCCATGACTCCTACCAGCTGGCCCAGCAGGCCCTGACCTCTGCCCTGCACAGCCCTGCAGAGACTCAGACGCCGAGGCCAGGCGCTCGGCCTTCACTGCAGGTGGACGGTGTTCTTGCCCTGCTGGTGGCTATGGCCCCTTCCTGGGGTAATTTCCACTGGAGGAACACCCTCCCCACTTTCAATCCAAGTGGTTCAAGTGGGGCTGTCCCATGGCCTCCCCAGTCTCAAGGTGAGCCTGTGGTGAGCCCAGCCAATCAGAGGTTTCCTTTCCCTGGATATAAGGATCAGCTCCTGGATGGTGTGTGATGCAAGCTGAGGCCCATGGGGCCTTTTGTTAACACCATACGTAATTAACACATCTGTATTAGCAGCATTCGTAATTGCTGTTGTGATCAGTTTTTCTATGGAGAAGGGTGGGGTATGATGACAGCCTATGAGGGAGATGTGAGCAGCTCAGAGGGAAGGGGACATATCAGAGAGAGCTTCCCATGGAAGCGAGCTTTGAGCTGAGACCTGAAGGATATGCAGGAATTACCTAGGAGAAGGGGAAGGGAAGTGAAGATGATTCCAGAAAACAGAGTGGTGCGTGCAAAGGCCCTGGGGTGGGTGTGAGCACATTCTACAAACTAAAGACCAGTATGGCTGGGGTGCAGCACATGGGGGGTGGGAACAAGGAAAGGCTGAAAGGTGGGTGGATCTAGACTCCATGGGGCCTTGGAAGATGGTGAGGAGTCTCTGGGAAGCCCGTGAAAGTTTAAAGTGTGTGTGTGTTTGGGGATGGGGAGGAGATTTGTGTCTTGCTGGCTGCTGTGTGTCTATGGCTGCTATGTGAAACTCTTCTAAACACTGTTTTAAAACAAACAAATGTGTGCCAATCAGATGCAGCCTTGACTCAGTTTGAGCCCCTGGGGGAGGAATTCAAGCCTGGCCTGGGAACTCAAGGGTATTTTAGGTCTTGGAGGCCACACCCTGTGTCAGAAAGGATTTATGGAGGGCACCAGGAATCTGGGATTGGAACCCAGGCCTCGCCCTCCTTGCTTTCCCTCCCTATTGGATGAGGAAACCGAGGCTGGAGAGGGGAGGCGGCTGGCTCAGGGCACACTGGGGCTCAGTCTCAGAGCTGGGACTCACATGTCACCTGACCTGCCCACCAGCCACCCAGTACATTGGCAATCAGCATGTACCTGGTGAGGACACAGGTCCCTTTGAGGAAGCTGTCTGGGGCCCTGACCACAGACTTCTGTTGCTGTTGTGTTTTCAGAGCAGTGGCCCCAACGGATGGGAGAGAGGCTGGTGGGGTGGGGGTGGGTCCTGCCCTCTCTAGGCGCAGTGGAGCCCCAGGGCTCCCCCATCTGCTGCACCACTTGGGGGTGGGGATGGAGCGGGATCAACGGATCCAGGACTTCAGACGTGGGGAGGCCACAGGATGGCCCTGAAGAGGCAATGCGTGGAGTCATCGTCACCCCAAGGTTGTTCCAGGCATGGCTGCTGTGAGCGCAACAGGCCCTGGGCTGCTGACCCGCTGACCTGTCTTGTGTCCTCCCCACTCACACCTCAGCCACAGGGCTTTTATGCCATTCCCAGCTTATCTGAGCGCATTCCAACTCCAGACCTTTGCACTTGCTGTTCCCCTGCGTGGAACACCCTTCCTCCAGATTATCATGTGACTCGTCCCTTCTCTACATTCGGGAGGTGCTAGTCCCCAGAAAGCCCCTCCCTGACCTCCCCCTTCCTTACCAGTTACGTCACTTGATATGTTGTCTTCACAGGACTCATCGCTCTGCAAAAGTCTCTCATTTATTGGGATCTCCCTGCTCCAGAAGGTCAGTTCCATGGATTTAGGGATCTTGGACTGTTTGTGCACTGCTCTGTCCTCAGTGCCTAGACGGGTGCCTTGCAGTCTGTAGGTACTCAGTAATGATTTGTGCAGTGAGTGATGCAAATTGGGTGGATACATGATGGGTGTGTAGCTGGCTGGCTGACTGGATAGGGATGGATGGGTGATGGGTGGAGGGATGGATGACGGGTGGATGGATGGATGGATGGATGGGTGATGGGTGATGGGTGGATGATGGGTGGATGGATGGATGGATGGATGGGTGGGTGATGGGTGTATGGATGGATGATGGGTGGGTGGATGGATGGATGGGTGATGGGTGATGGGTGGATGGATGGATGGATGGATGGGTGATGGGTGGATGGATGGATGATGAGTGGATGGATGGATGATGGGTGGATGGATGGATGGATGGGTGATGCGTGGATGGATGGGTGGATGGATGGATGGATGATGGGTGGGTGGGTGGATGGATGGATGGATGGATGGGTAGCTGGATGGACAGATAGATGGAGGGATGGAGGGACAGAGTGATGGAGTTGGTCTCGGGCAGTGAAAGCATCACAAAGGTTGAGATAATGGCCATGGCAGACGTGTGCAGGGGTCCCAGGCTTGGGGCAGTCGTGGACAACAGGTGTGGCAGTTCAGAAGTAGTGCTCTGGCCCTGGGCTGCTTTCCTAGAGCAGAGGAGCCAGCCCTGAGCTTGGTGACTGGCCTTGGTCCCAGTGCTGCTGCTCACTCATCAGGTAACTTCAGAAAAGTCCCTGTTCCTCTGAGTTCAGAGTCCTCCTTCGTTGTCCACGAGTTACAATCCCCAAGCTGCCTTCCTCACAGGATAGGGGAGGCTCAAAAAAGATCCGATCTGGGGCTGCTCTGGCAAGCTCAGAGAGCGTCTACCAGGAGACACATGTCCAAGGGGGCAAGGACAGGGTTGCTCATGGTGGAACTGTGCATGACAAACAATCGGAAAGACACTAAACATTCAGCTACTCAAAGTGGGACACGCCTTGTCACTGGGCACCGGGCGGCGCTCACAGTCCGGCCACCCCTGCAGCCCCTGTGCGGTGCCAGAAAGCTGCCCCCTCTGGACAGGTAGATTACAAAGGGTTGTCCTGCCCCTGGGCTGACACAGCTGCATGTGGGCAGCGAGCAAGGCTGATTTCAGCCCCGCTGTCCCTTCGGCCTGCCTCAGGACACGGCATGCTTAAGAGGACGTCGCAGCCAAGGAAGACCTGCAGGGTGCGGCTGGGGAAGGGCAAGAGAGGAATGGTGTGCACAATATGGTGTCGTGTGTAGGTGGAGACAAGCCCCGAAGACAGCTGCTGTGGCCGCCACCTATCCATCTGTCTGTCTGTCTATCTATCTGTCTGTGTATCAGTCTATCTATCTGTCTATCTATCTATCTGTGTATCAGTCTATCTGTCTGTCTGCCTATCTGTCTGTCTGTCTATCTGTCTAGCTAGCTAGCTATGGATCTATCATCTATCTATCTACATAAATACATAGGATACAGGTCTGGTAGTGACTCCCCAGACTGAGTGACAGTGGAGAGGTCTGGGGCGCAATGGGGGCAGAGGAACAGTGGCCTTACTGTGGTGTCTTCATGGGCTGTGAGGACAGGTTCAGGGATGAAGCAACATTATTGAACAATCCTACCCCCTGGGCCTCCCCAGCCCAGCCCTGGCACCTGCTGGAGGCAGAGGAGAGCCTGCGTGGGGGCGAGAGAGGAGAGGGTCTGGTCGGTGTGAGCGTTCAGCCGGCACCAGACAGGCTCCTGGGGTGATGCTCAGGAGACTTCTGTAGCCACTTATGAGGAAGAGGCCCTTTGTCACCAGGAGCTGTAGGTGACTTTGTGAAGGTGGCATGGAAGCTATAACAAATTTGCTGGTAATGATGCTTTGACGAAAGAGGCTGTTTTTAAAAACACTCAGCAAGTTGCTAAAAGTCACATTCATTACGGGAAAGTGAAAACCTAATATGTTGCTGGTGTTGTCACTTGCTGGGAGTGTGGCTGTGGGGTGGGCACCAAGGCCCTCTGGACTGGAGTGTGGGGACAGCAGTGACCAAAACAAGCCCCTGGCCATCCTGCCCCCTCCGCACTGCCCTGGAGACGTGGGGGGCCAGGCCAGGCCCAGGTCCGCTGAGCCCCCTCTAACCCTGCCTTCTGTCCCTGCCTTTGCTCTTGCACGACAGTGCACAAATGTGTTCTCGGAAATAAGGTGGAAACGCTACCCTAGGACTACAGTTCCCTTTGATCAGCACCCGAACTCCCCAGAGGCCACCTCTGTTGTCAGCTTGACTTGAGTCCCTCCAGATATTTTCACACGTTGGGAGCAGGGTTTCTCAAACTTGGCACTACCGCATTGGGGCCAGATGATTCTGTGTGCTGGGGCCGTCCCGTGCACTGCAGGATGTTTAGCAGCATCCCTGGCCTCTGCCCACTAGATGCCAGTGGCATCCCCTGCCTGGTTGTGACACCCAAAATATCTCCAGACATTGCCATTTGTCACCTAGGGGCAAAATCTCTCCCCACTGTGAACCTAGAAGGTTCTGCACCCAATTCCCAATGTTGGGGTGGGGGCATTTCTTACACCAACAAGCAACGCTCCAACACCAGCTGGGTGTCCTCCAATTTAACTCAATTCTGACGCCATCTACCTGGAGACAGCATCAGATCCCACTGCTAAGGGCTCAGTCCCACAAGACTGCCCCCCCCCCCAGACACCAGTCGCAGGTCCAGCTTGTCACCTGTGCTTCTGACAGACTGGCTATAAATCGGAAGTTCCCACGACCCCCGCCTTGGGTTTGCTTAATTTGCTAGAGTGGCTCATGGAACTCAAAGAAACATTTTGCTTACTAGATTACCAGTTTGTTACAAAAGGACATGTCAGGAACAGCCAGATGGAAGAGATCCGTTGGACAAGATGGGGGGTGGGGGGCGCGGCGGGTAGGGGGGAGCTTCCACGTTCCCTCCAGGGGCGCCATTGTCTCCACATCTCTATGTGGTCACCAACCTGGAGGCTCTCCCAACTCCATCACTTTGCGTTTTTATGGTGCTCATTACAGAGGCACGATTGATTAACTCATTGACCACTGGCAATTGATTCAATCTCCAGCCTCCCTGGAGGTCAGGGGTGGGACTGAAAGTTCCAACCCTCTCATCGCAGGGTTGGTGCTTCTGGTGACCAGCCCCCAACCTCAGGTGAGCTAGGGGCTTTCCAGAAGTCACCTCATTAACATAACAAAAGACACTTCTGTCACTCTCATCCCTGAAGAAATTCCAAGTGTTTCAGGAGTTCCGTGCCAGATACAAGGACGGAGACCAATATATATTTCTTATTATAAGTCACAGCGTAACAGAACCACTGCCCAGATGATTGGTAGTTACTTTGTGGAATGGCTTTGTTAAACAACCAAAAAACCCCCAAAATATAGTCTTGTAAGCTGCATGTCATTGTTCCACTGTTTCCCAGCCTAAGCAGGTGCCGGCACAGACAGGTGTGCCCCCTGCTTCTTACGTGCTGTGTATTATTCCCCCGAGGGGACCCTCGCTGGCTCTTTAGCCAGCCCTCCACTGGCAGCTGGGTCCTTCCCAGTCGTTGCCATCACAGGCGCAGGGCAGGGTGCTGCAGGGTGGCTGTGGAGCATGGAACTGCTGGCCACAGAGCATGCTCATTTAAAGTGTTTAAATATACCACAAATTGCACCGAAGAGGCACCAATTTACACTCCCAACATTGACTTAGGGTATTTTCCTGCATCCTCTCCAACACTTCATCTTATCTTATCTTCTCCATTTTTGCCCATTTAATGGGTAAAACATGGTACCACGTGGTTCCACCTTGGCTTTCCTTTCACCGAGCTTTTGCACATTGACCGAGCACCATTGAGCATCTCGTGTATTTTAGGCTCTCTGCTGGGCTCTGGGCTATGACATCAAGAAGGCGGAAGCAGTTCCTGCCAGAGAGGGGTCAGCATGGAGGCCAGGCTCAGGGTCAGGCCCACTTCCCTAAGCAGGTGGTGGGGGGAGAAGGGAGCGTCCCAGGCAGAGGGAGCAGCCACGTCAGGGCTGGGAGGCATGGAGCCTGGTTCCCCGAGGTGCTGCCACCAGCTGAGGGGGCCAGAGTTCAGGAACACATGTGCAGCAAGAGCTGAGGTCCTGAGGGGCTTGTGGGCTGCGTTAGGGGCCACGGGAGCCCCTAAAGAGTCTGAGCCAAGGGGGTCAGGTACTCACGAAGCCAGAGGAGCCGGTGGCAGGGCCATGAGCATCAGAGCTGCAGGCCGTGCCCGTGAGTCTGCTGAGGCTGCCCTAACCAACGGCCACAATGTGGGGCTTAAAACAATAGAAACGTACTCTCACACAGCTCCGGAGGCTGGAAGGCCCAGAGCAAGATGGCATCAGGGCTGCACGCCCTCTGCAGGCACGAGGGGAGAGTCCTTCTCAGCCTCTTCCAGCTCGCGGTGGTTCCTGCCTTGTGGCGCATCCAGTCTCTGCCTCTGTCTTCACCTGGTCTCCTCCACGGCTTCCCCTCTTGTCTCTTATGAGGACACCTATTATTGGATTTAGGGCCCGTCAGGGCAATCCAGGATGATCTCCTCACCTTGGAGCCTTAACCTAATCACACCTGCCAAGACCCTTTTAACAAGCAGGTGGTACTGAACCTCTTAATCTGAAGTTCGTGTGTCCGATGTGCAGAAGGCCAATCACAGAGACATCAGTGCTTGGAGACAGAGAAAGTTTTATTGGAATTGGCCAAAACCAGAAGGAAGGCAGGAGGATAGGTTTTCTCAAATCCACCTTAATGAAAGAAGAAAGCAGGGTCTTTTATAGAGCTAAGGGGCTTGGCTGGAGGAGTTCTGGAGAAACAAAGGGGAAGTCTGTGTTTCTTTCACTCCAGATAAGCCCTGGGGCAATCTGACTTCTGGGCATCAGCTGCCGCTGGGGGCTGGTTATCTGGTGATCGTAACTTCCTTGAAGGCATTCTTTTTCTTCTGCAGAACAAGCTCATAAATCCTTGTGACCCTTGAGTCACCCCTCAGGTTAAACAAGAAGACAGCAAATTGACAAGATTGACTTCTTTTCATCTGTCTGTGTTGGTAACAGGTCGAAAGGTAACCATGTTCTTATTGGATATTTACGATAACCCTCAGGTGCCCAGCTTCACAAGGTCACAATTATGGCTTCTGGAACGTGGCCCTATCTTTTGGAGAACCCACCATTCAACCTGCTAAGTGCGCACAAGGGCCATGAAGCCTGCCATGGCGCTCGTCTGCCCTGCTGTGTGCCTGGCTTGTGCTCCCCATCTGGCCCACCTCACAGGCTCTTGGGGCCCCAGAGCTCCGGGGCCTGGGGAAGCCCCTTGAAACAGCTCTGTGCTGTGCATGGAGAGGGAGGCGCTGCTGGCATGGACTCAGGGTGACTGTTCCCGCTGTTCTGGTTCCTGATCCAGGAGACTGCTGAGGGCTGCAGCACCGACATTTCTCATTCTCCTTTCCTCATTTTCTCAAACATCGGGCAGATTAGGGAAAAGCTGCGTTTTCAGATGCAAATTTTTCTCTAAACCACGGAAGCTTTAAAACCACCAGATGAAGTATAGAAAGTACTTGACAATTTCTTTAAGAATCTTTCGTTGTCTGGGTCAGAATATCACGCGGGAGCACATGTGTGTGTTGTGTGTTTTTCTAATCCTGCTATCATGAGCAGCAGGTAGCAAAATGTTCATCTTTAATGTGTTAGTAAAACAGCACACATTTGAATATTGGCGTTTTCTGCCATCTGTACCAGTTGACACTGTTTTTCATACCAGCTTATTACATTTCTTGTACAAACATACTTTTGGGTGTCTCTGTTGACTTATGCTATAGTTGCTCTGGTATTTGTGTTAAAATAGCATTTTAAAACGTATAAAATATTGCTATTTACTCCTTCCTTGATTCTTTGCCACTTGCCAAGCTCTGGGGCAGTCTGCTTCCCAAGGACTGCGTTTTCCATAGTGGTTCTCTTGTGGGGGCATCAGGGGGGGGCCGGGAGCCCCCACGGCTCGGGCCCAGGGTCCAGGCGGGCGCCCCTGGCGGCCCAGCTCATGGAGCCCCGTGTGGCACATCTGCAGATTCTCCGGGGTTACTTTTAACCCCCAAAGGAGAAAAATGAAGACAATATGGTGGGTCTTCAAGCTAAAGTTGCTCTGTGTGAAGACATTTTATTCCTTAATTCTGTCCTTCCCTTTTTGATGTCAAAATTTCCTTTCTTTGGTGAATTGAAGGGGATCTTGGATGACTTTTTTTCTCTCCAATAGCTTTCCTTGGCAAAATCACAAGTTCTCCAGTCGGTTGTGGGGCGGGGGGATATTCTATTGATCTGCAAAATCCACAAATCTGGGGCCCCCTTGTGCAAAGCTGGGGGGCAGCTGAGCCCTTCTGCTGGATTCCATGCTCTCAGAGGCAGGGGGCCGGGGCAGGGGCGGGAGATCTGGGGTGGGGGTCCTCACGTCCGAGGGGGTCTGCGGCAGTGGAGGGCGCCTGCAGCCGGCTGGCACACGGAGGAGGCATTCTGCCACTCTAAAAGATCCGTGCAAACTGCCGCAGATGGGAGGAAGAGCCAGGATCCAGACTGGAGGCTGTTTTGCTAGCACGTTAAAGATTAACGTGTTTTTTTACTGGCTGCCGCATTCTGTGGCAAGATGAGTTTTTTTGTAAAGAAGGAGCAGGAGAAGCAGCAGCAGCCTGTCTGGGGCCAGGGCTGGGGCGGGGGTGCTGAGCAGCCCCTGGCTGCCTCCTCTTGCCCCACTGCCCTGAAGACCCAGGGTCTGAAACCAGCCCCGTTTCCAGCTCCAGTGGCCTTGCCCTTTTGCTCAGAGACACTCAGCCCCCTCTGTGCCTTCACCCAGGCTGTGCCTCCTTCCTTCTGGCTGGCAGAGTCTGGTCCCCTTTTATTAAGACTCAGCCCAAGCATAATGATGATGGGAACCGAGATTTATTGCATGCTGACTTCCGTGCTAAGTGTGTCCCTGTGCGGCCCTGCTGAATCGCCCTGAGAGGCACACCAAATGCCCACATTTTACCGAAAGGGAAATTGAGGCACAGAGAGGTTAAGTAACCTGCCTGGGGTCGCACAGCTGGGAAGTGGGGTTTGAGTCCAGGCAGAGTGGGTCCTGAGTCAGTCTCTAACTCCTACAGCAAAGCTCAGCTGCTCACCCTGTCCCCAACTTCTCACCCCTGGCCAGCAAGACCCTCCCTTCCCTGGGCTTCACACCCACAGTCAGCTCCTGTCCTCATGCCAGGACAGGATGCAGGGGACACAATGCTCACCTCTCCTAGGACTCCTGGCCTGGCCTCAAGATGGGGCAGGGTCTCTGTGGGTTCTCGTGGGTTGACATGGGGCTCTCTGTGAGGGATGCAATTTTAATTTTCCAGAATGGGATGCAAGGTGGGGACCTGGTCAGGGAGGTTTAACACATAACAGGAGTGATGGCAGAAAGCCTGATAAACCGAGCTGGCAGCACGCATCAGGCCGGTGTGGAGGTCTGGGTCCAGTCCCAGCTCTTTTTCTTCTTGAAGATGCTTTGGGTTGACTGCCTGGAATAAGGACCCTCCCTGAGCCCTCTCTGGGCCAGCCACCCTCCTTGGGAGCCTGGGCGAGGCCTCAGTCCTTGGGCAGAAGGTTCCAAGAAAGCTGGATCAGGGGCATGCACCAGGCAAAAAGGGGCCTTGCACTGGGGAACGGTGGGTACTTCCCCTTCCGGAGGTCACCCCAGGCTGCCTGCAGGAGAGTAAGGCCCCTGACAGCTTGTGTTCCATGCCCTCTGTGGGTGTGGGCCAGTCCTTATAGCGCTAGTGGTGGCTCATAACACAGGCCAGGCTAGGACGAGGGGAGACCCTAATGGTGGCTTTTTTTTTTTTTTTTTGCTGGGTAAGATTAGCCCTGAGTTAACATCTGTGCCAATCTTCCTCTAATTTGTATGTGGGATGCTGCCACAGCATGGCTGACCAGTGGTGTAGGTCCACGCCCAGGAACCGAACCTGCAAATCTTGGCTACGAAAGCAGAGCACGCCAAACTTAACCACTGGGCCCCAGGATGGGCCCCTAATGGTGGCTCTTTAGCCTAGCACAGCAGATCCAGACTAGCTCTGGGAGAGTCAAGAACGCTGGTATTTGTGACAGCCTACCCCACCCAAGCCCTGGGGGTAGCCTGGGCAGGAGGGTGTCTGGCAGGCAGCAGAGAGCTGTGGGAACTGGCCCATCTGGCTGAACCAGGCCCTTGCGTGGCCTCGTACAAGTTGGAGCCTCGTTCCCTTATCTCTGGCATGGGTGCGTTGGTGATCTCAGGGATCACTGCTGTGTGTGTCTGGACTCAGATTCCAGTGGACACCTCTCCCTAGGGGTCGCCCAGGGCTCGCTCCATCAGTGGGCACAGGAGGGCAGCAGCCGTGTGAGGGCCCATGGGCCCTGAGGGAGGACTCGGCAGGAGTCAACCTGGGACCCACACAGCACTCGCCCAGAGCCCCAGCCCCAGCCCTGGGGTGTCCCCATGCCCCACCATCTCCTGCACACACCCCACGACCGTCCTTGTGGGTAGTTTGTGCAACGTCGGCCCCTTGCCCCAGATGGTCAGCACCCCCTGCGCTGAGCAGGCAACCTGCACACAGTCGGGCTTCAACAAGCGCCTGCTGGAGGAGCACAACCTCAGGTCATCGCAGCCCGGGCCAGCCCACAGGACCCCGGGGCACCCTGCGGGGTCGCCCTCCCTCCTCCCCGGGTCTCTGACCGTGGTGAGGAGTTTGTAAAGGAATATTTCCCAGAATATTGCTGCTCACCTGGAGCAAGAGTACAAGCAGAGGCCGTATTCCATGTGTCCAAATACTTAAAGTATAAAGCGATTTGGAAACGCTGAAATAAAACGTGCTCTACCCCCGGCCCTGATGAACATCCCTCACCAAGGCCCGGGAGGCGGGCTTCCAGCTCAGGAACGGCAGGAGCCCCTGGGAGCGGCTCAGGGCCCGCAGCCCGCCTTCCCCTCCCGGCCCGCTCCGCCTCGGCCCCTCCTGTGCGAGCACAGCCCCGCCGCGTGTCCAGCCGCCCGTCCCTCCCGCAAGCACTGCCCCTCGGAGCTTCTCAACTGGACACTGCTGACCTCTGGGCCCGATGAATCCCTGCGGTGGGGCCACCCCGTGCACTGCAGGCCGGAACATCCTGCACCCCTCCGGCTCTGAGAGCCCAAAGCGCCGCCAGACACAGCCAGGTGTGCCCCGGGGAGCACGGTCCACCCCGCCTGGGACCCCCCGACCCAGGCCCAGACACAGGCATGCAGGGCGCCCGGCGTGCGCGCGGCACGGGGAGGCCTCCCGTCCGAGGGCACGGGGCGCCCCCACCGGCCGCCCGCGGGGTCGTCGAGGCCGTGCCGCCCAGGGTCGCGCCTCGGCCGCCGCGCTCCGGGAAGGCCCGCCGCCTCCGTGCGCAGGGCGTCCCGGGCGGCAGCGGCGCGCGTGCGGGCCCGCAGGAGACGTCGCCGGCGGCCGTGCCTTCGCGGCGTGTCGGGGAGCCGTGCGAGCTCGGAGGGGCGGGTTCCCCGTGCCCACGGCGGCGCCGCCCGAGCATCCGGAGAAGCGCGGCTGCGGTGAATTACAGCCGTGGCTCCAGGCCCGGCCCACGGCTAGTGGTGAAGTTCGCCGCTCCGCGGCGGCGGCCCGGGGTTCCGCCGGTTCGGATCCTGGGCGCGGACGTCGCAGGGCTCATCAAGCCACCTTGAGGCGGCGCCTCACATGCCACAACTAGAAGGACCCACAACTAAAAAAGAAAAAAAAAAAAAACGATTGGCAACTGTTGTTAGCTCAGGTGCCAATCTTTAAAAAGAAAAATCTGTGACCCTATAGTGAGACGTAAAATAGAATGAAACCTCGTGGGTCACCTGTGGATGGGAGGAAGGTGCGTTAAACTTTGCCCTGAGTGTCTTGTTGTGCGTGTCGCCCTTTGACCAGTCAAAGCTGATTTGCTCCTGACAGTTATTTGCTTCCCCTGAGGTCTGGTTTGGAGAGGAAAGGTAGGTAATGCTGTGTGCACTCACATTGTTGACCAGTTTTCAAGCAATGCTTTACTTAGCCTGAACGCTGCAGAGGCAGGGCGACCACGTCATTCTTTGCAGCCATTATTCCACAGCAGCCAGAGTGTGTCTGCAGAGCAAGGACTGACAGGAGAGCCAGTGCTCAATTTGGTTCCATTAACAGAAGCACAGTGTCTGAGACAAGGGAGGTGAAAACCCTGCTAGTCTCCCCAAAGCACAGCCAAAGCTCTGGCACTCTTGCTGGAAGCACGCACCAAGGACGTCCAAGTTCTGATGGTGTTAGGATGACTTTAAGGGCAAGGACGAAGAATGCAGAAGGCTGCCCTGCCCCTGCCCAGTGGGGAGCAGAGTAAATGGGAAATGGGGGGCTCCTTTGCCATGAGCTGAAACAGCCCAGGAGCCCTCACAGAGCTCCCACCTTGCTGCCAGGACAAGCAGGAGGCCAGAGGCGGGAGGGGGAGGGGCTGCACCTCCAGGCACCCTTGGTGGGGCCTCTGAGCCTCCCTCTGTTAGATTTCCGGGACGCCACAGTGCAGCGCCACATGCTGGGTGGACGACAGGAGTCCCTTCTCTCAGCTCTGGAGGCTGGGAGTCTGCCAGCGCGGTGCCGGCGGCCTGGTGCCCTCTGAGGCCTCTCTCCTGGGCGTGTGGATGGCCTCTGTCTTCACAGGGGCGTCCCTCTGTGTGCGTGTCAGTGTCCTAATCTCCTCTTCTTGGAAAGACACCAGGCAGCTTGGATTCTGGCCCCACCCCCTGTGACCTCATTTTAACTTAATTTCCACTTAAAAGGTAAGTCGCAAATACAGTCACATTCTGAGGTACTGGGGTTAGGACTCCAACATGTGAATCTTGGAGGCACACAGTTCAGCCCATAACACTCCCTAAGCCAGCCCGGGTGCAGAACCCACGTGAAGAAATTGTCCTACCTGCTCAGAGAGGGAGAGCCACCATTGGGGACTGCCCAGCCGGCGTGGGTAAGTGCTCTTGTACAACCTCAGCCCACCCCCACCCGTGTCACCCTCAGCATGGGTCTGGTCGCTCACTGTGTCCTCATGACTGGGAGGGACTGGGCCCTCTCCTCGTGAATTGGGCCCTGTCATGTTTCTGTCCCCAGGGCCCCAGGCAGCCTCGTCCCCCACATCCAGGCGGTCCCTGGACCTGTGGATGTTGCCTTCTCCGTCACGTCAGGATCCATCCCAGGACCCGCAAAAGCCCCGGCCCCCAGCCCAGCCCTGTCTGCCTCGCAGCTGGAGCAGGGAGAGGCCAGCACCGGGTCTCCCCGGCTCCAGCTCCTCCCGGGCGCTGTGGCTCGGCCTGACGCGTGCCGCTGTCCCGGGTGATGACAGCAGTGCCGGCTCCTTACTTTCCTGCCTGTCTCCTCCTCTGTCCACGAGCCCAGAGCTCTGCCTGATCCTGGGGAATATGGCCCTCAAGCCCCTGGTGAACCAAGACCCTTGTCAGGGCCACAAACCCAGGTCCACCTGGGTGGGCAGGGCCCCCGTGTCAGACCCCAGGCACCAGGTCTGCGGGGGCGCCCCTGGGCAGGCGGGGCCTCGGAGGACTGAGGCTCCCACGGCCTCCGCCAGCTTGGAGCGAGTCCCCACACTGAGCACCTGGAGCGAGGGCTTTGCTTTGACGCAACATTTGTTGGCGTTTTTTAATATTCAAGCTGTCAAAAAAGTATGTTTGCTGGATTCAGATGTTTGTTTCGGATCGTTGTTCTCTGGAACAACACTGAAGGGGCAGAAATGCCTGCTCTGCACAGCCGGGATGGCGGGCAGTGAGCCGCGGGGCGGCGGAGTTTCCAGGGATGGCCGCCCTGGCTGTGTTTGTGGAGGCAAACACCCTGGGCCTGAGGGATCCGGGTGCCCCTAGCCCCGAGCCTGCCCTTCCGCCTGGGCCTCGTGACCCGGGTGCGATGTGCAGGGCCGGCACTGTCCCCCCGCAGAACCCACCCAGCCTCCCGAGGCAAAGCCGGATCCTGGGGACATCGCCTCATCATTGCTCCTTCCTTCTGGCTGCTCCACTGGCATCGACTCTCCCTGCTCTATGTGGCAATGGGGCTGAAGTGACACTGTGTCATCAATTGTAAAACAGACCGTTGACAATAGCAGAGTTTGGAAATAAAAGAAATAAAACCAGGTACACATTGATTCTAAGATGCACTGTGATGCGTCTGCGGGAGAGAGCTTACACCCAGGGCAACCTGGCCATCATCTGTTTGCTCAGGGCCACACGGCCAGGCAGCCACAGAGCGGGAGCACTCACTGCTTCCTGTCTGACTCAGCTGCCCCACAGACCCCTTCCGTGTGTGGCCGTGGGGCACGTGGCCCCTGGGGCTGTCGTGGCTCAGGAATGCCTGCCTCGCCCTCCCCAGAAGCCCAGGAGTGAACAGGAGGCGGGTGTGCCCTTCCCGCTGTTGGAGGACCCGGAGCTCAGACTGGGCAGCCTACCGGCCCTGCCCTGGAGAAGGGTGCAGACCTGCAGGGCCACGGCATCCAGACCCCGTTCCGTGCTGGAGTGGGCTGAACTGCTGGGAGGAGGCAGGCCTCCTGGGACAGTGACTCCACTCTGGGTCCTTCGTGCCCCTCGAGGTGGACATTCGGCAGATGGCAGCCCCAGGGTCCGTGCCACCGTTACAGGTGAGGGCCTCACTTTCCCTTCCGGCTGCATTTGAAGGGAGGGGATTTTAAAGTCTGGGGCCCCTGTAGCAAGATGGGCGAGCCAGTGTGAGAATGGCCAGGCAGGCAGAGGAAGCCAGGCGGTGTGTGGTGACATCGTGGAGCTCCTGCCCAGGCCCTTCTTATTTACACTAGCCAGTGTGTTTCTTGTTTTGCGTGGATGTGGGTCATATGGGCTCTCTAACTTGTAACAGAGCATTCACACCAATCTACTGGGGTGCATTCCTGTTCACCCTCAAGATGTTCTCTCTGAATCGTCTTGTAATCTTCTGCCTCGGTTTCCCCATCTGTGAAATGGGGTGACAGCAATACCTACATCCTGAGGCTGTCATGATGATTCAATGAGCTAATTCTTGGGAAGAGCTAGGAAGGGCGCGCAGGCATAGTCATTGCTACACAAGTGCTGGTATTGTCATTTCAGTGCCTCAAGGCCGCTCCTGCCCTCCTGTGAGGCAGCCCCGGACAGCCCATACTCTGGAGCCAAGAAACAGAGAGAGAAACCCCTGGGCTGGGGCTGGTTTGAATTTCTAATAATTTATCGAGAATCAAGAGCCAGATTTCCTCTGGGAAATATTAGTTCTTAGGTTTACAAAGTGCCTTGGTTGTAAATATCCATAAAAACGACAGTTTCTTGGGCCGTATTTATTCTTAAGCCGGGCGAAAGACATGAGTGCGTTGGCCTGTGTGAATCCGCCCGCTGCCAGCTTCCGCGTGCTCTCTGCAGGCCCTCCGGTCCGGGCAGGAGCGAGCAGGACCCCGGCCGGGGCGACGAGCCGCAGCCCTCAGGGGGCACCTGCCTGCTGGCTGAGCCGTGCAGGAGAGCCAGCAGGCTGTGGCCCAGTTGGGGACAACTTTCAGAGGGGTCCCTGGGGCTGCGAGAGCACTGAGAGAGGCGGCCGGACCTGACTGCTGGGTGGAGAGGAGCGGGCCTCAGGTGGCTGTTAGAGCGACCTCTGAGAAGCTGTGCTGTGCTCCTCGGGTGCTGACCAGGCTCCCGGGCATGCAGCGCGTGTGTCACTTCCAGACTCTCCTCCATCTCCCAGATGCTGCCTCTGTGGAGAGGCTGCCTCCAGGCCTTTGCCCAGGCTGTGCCCGTTGCCCAGAAGGCCTCCTCTCTCCGCCTGTCCTGACTCCACTCGCAAGTTGAGGCTCGACGCTCACCCGCTCTCTGAGCAGCTGCAGCACCAACGATACCACTGCGTATTTCTGCTTTCTTTCTTGCAGAGCCTGTGGCGTTGGTCTCCTGGTCCTCAGAGCACCTAGGACAGGGCACTTGGCCTGTCACCTCGTCAGGACTTTTTGTTGTCTCCCTGATGGTGAGAACCAACAAAACGGTAATCGTCACAGTTAACTGACCGCCGAACGTGGTAAGTTGCTTTAATCATGATCTCATTTAACCATCACAGGCTATGGGATGGTGATAAGCATTTTGGAGGTGCGGAAACTGAGGCACAGAGGGACTAAGTGACCCAGCTAGCGGCTGGCGGAGCTGGGATTGAAATCTGGGCCATGGTCCGGTGCAGCCTGACGGCGTTCCTCTGCGGCTATGTGTAAAAGGGTAAAACAAACAGATGAAACACTTCCTGCAGTGGCTCCGTAATTCAGGAAGGGAGGGCTGCCGTTTAGAAAACAGGGTTTGGGCTCTAGTTTCAACCCTCTCTTTGAGTGTAGACGCGGCTCCCGAGATCCTGGCCAATTTCTAGATATTGATTTCTGCCTTGGGAAATACTGAGTTGTAAGAAATGCGGAAATCTTGTAGGCGTCTGTAAGCAGCAACTGGCGCGGTGCACATACACAGTTGGCATTCAATAAAGGCTTGTACATGGTATTGATTAGTGAGTGACACCAGGGCCCAGGGCTCCATGTGGGCTCCGTGAAGTCAGTGCCCAGCCACTTTAGAGGCCCCCTGTCTCTTCTTTTGATGGGGTGGTGAAGCAGGCAGAGTTTTTAAGGGGAAGAAAGATCAGAACGAGAACAGCGTTGGGGGCAGCGTTTAGGTGGTGTGGGGGCAGGCAGGAATAGTTGGATGGCAGATTTCATAGCCGAAGACAACGGGAACCATGGAAAGGCCTGGGGCGCCCACAGGTGTGCACCCTGCCCGTCCCAGGGAGGCTCTGCCCGCTTCCATTGCCAGGCTGCCCATGGGTCGCGGCTACTTCCTCACACAGACTCTGCGTTTTCATTCCAAACATTTAACTTGCAGAGTTGACAGAAAGGCTATAGATTTCCCCCCAAATATCCATTTGCCTGGCCATTTATCTGCTTCGATCTGAAATACAGAACATGATGGGTGCCCTAGGTAAATCAAGCATTCCCTGTCTTCCGAAATGGGTTTGCAAACGCTGATTTCATGCCATTACCATTTTTCTGTTTCTAACAGTAAATCAAAAAAGTATCAACCGTTCATCCACTTTAAAAGTAATGCCTTTCTTATGCATAATTACGCGTACCCAGTGGAGATCTGTGTGTGCACTGTAAATCTACTCCTTTAAAAGGTTTCCTCTTAAGCACATTGGTGACATAAATTGGTGTAGAGCAAATTTATTTATTTAATAGGTTTATTCTTTTAACTGGTCCGATAACCATTACTGTTCACTGTTTGGTTTAGGGGGAGGAAGGAGTTCTTATTAATTTATCTGATTTATTTCTATGGCAGGTATTTATGTCAAAGGTTCCTCTGGAAATGAGGGCGAACATGATTTATTGGTTTAGCAGGTTTCCTCTTAACTGGCCTTCAGGCGAGCCTCACGGTGTTCAGAGAAACCGTGGAGAGCCTCTTAAAATAATTGAAGTAAGGAGGTGCAGCTGACCTGAGGGGTAAGACATCGGAGGCCTGCATTTGGACAAAACTTTTCCTCAATACCGAGATAAAAGAGCACAAGTCACAAAACTGAAGGGGTTAGGGGAAAAAAGGAGGGGAGGGAGGGAGAAAGGAGGAAAGAAGGAAGGAAGAAAGGAAGGAAGAATAGAAGGAAGAGTGTGTCTCAATAATAACACCCGTGGGCCGGCTCCATGGCCGAGTGGTTAAGTTCGCGCGCTCTGCTGCAGGCGGCCCAGTGTTTCGTTGGTTCGAATCCTGGCCGCGGACATGGCGCTGCTCATCAAACCACGCTGAGGAAGCGTCCCACATGCCACAACTAGAAGGACCCACAACGAAGAATATACAACTACATACCGGGGGCCTTTGGGGAGAAAAAGGAAAAAAATAAAAATCTTAAAAAAAAAAAATAATAACACCCCAAAATGTTTTGGCAAATGGGAGATGGAAGAGACGGTGCTAATCAGGCCGTGTAAACTTGCTCGCTTTTGTAGATCTTGTTTGCAGCTCCCGATGGTGCTGGAGTGAAAGCAGACAGGCCCAGCTGGTAGAGGCGAGGGAGAGAAATGCTGAATTTTTAGCAGTTCAGTTTTATTTTTAGGCATTTAAGAATATCTTTAGCTTCCCAGTAAATGAGTCCATCAGAAGGCCGTATATGAAATAATCAGAATGTAAAAATACAGAACAGAAATCTGAGGGCCCCCTGACCAAACTGTGCAACTTCGGCCCCCTCCTGCCTGGCCCAGACAGGGCCAGATGAGCTCACTGACCCCCCCCGTCCCAGGCCCCCCGAATCCACCAGGAGAAGGGCGCCCGGAGAAGAGGATGGGGCCCCAGGCACGCGGCTCACTGCCCTCCACTGTCTGCTCTTCTTCCGTCCTTTCTTGAGAGGTAGCGACCTGGACTGGAGGCTGGAGAGCAGTGACCTCCAGGGACCCGGGAGCTCAGTCTGTGGGGACGGGGCTGAGAGCGGCTGGATGACCGTGGCCTTAGAGCTTCCTGGGAGGGAGTGGGCAAGGCCGGGCCCCCAGGAGCAAGCCTCTCTGGAGAAGGAAGGAGAGGTGAGTCTCTGTCTAGTAGAGGCCCTGAGGCTGCTAGGTCAGAGGTGACCCATTGCTGGGCGCACGTGTTGACCCAGCCCACCCTTCATGCTGAACTGGGAGGCACATCAGAGCCTCCATTTATTCCAGAACCTCCCTGGTCTCCCCCAGAGGAGCACAGCTCTGTACCAGGCACTGGGCAAGACAAAGCAGATCTGCCCCTCACAGTGTCGTATTCCCGTAACACTGACAATCCTTTACAAGAGAAACAATACTGAGGCATGTGCTAGGCCCTGTGCTGGCTCTGGGGGTGACACACCTTTTTCAAACTATGCTCAGTCCCCGCCTTCAAAGTGGCCCCACGTCCTAGGGGAGATGAGGAGACCGACGGTGACCGGGTGGGAGCACCTGTGTCGCCAGCCAGCCGCCACCAGTTGCTGGGGAGGCCAGAGCACTTTTTGAGGCGTTCATCCCCCCTTTTCTCCCGTGACCTCGAGGCTGGCACATGTCAGGTGTTCCACACGCCTTGGCTTCGTTGAATGTTGAGTGACAGACAGGCCCCGGCGAGGCAGGCCGGGCGCAGAGTGGCATCCCCACTTCACGGCTGTGCACACGGGGCGGCTAAGGGCTGTGTAGGTCCACCTGCAAAGCAACCCCAGCCCGGCTGCCCGGCTCTGCTGGGAGGACCACAGACGCTTCCAGGCGGCGTGGACCCGGCTCAGTGGCTGCTGCTGTGCGCAGCCACGCATCTTCTACCTTCACCACAGCTGTCACTGCCGAGGGCCCCAGAGCCGCGGGGCCTGCGCCTGGTGGCTTCTTAGGCAATGGGACAGCTGGCTTCCTGTCCACACTGTGAAGGCCCTGGGAACACAATGCAAGCCCTCTTTGCAGTAGGAGTCTGAGGCTTGTAAGTGGACATGGCTGTCAGTGTTGAGAGGGACAGTGAGCAGAGGCCTGGAGATGCATGTCAGTGGCGTGGACAAGGCTCTGTGACCCCCAGGTCTTTCCCTGCCCGCCCGCTGATGTCTTAAAACCCGCCTCCAGGCTGCGCCATCATGGCACATCATGAAGAGATGGAGGCCTCTTCATTTCGGAAGACAGCTTCCCATTTTTCTGTCTCTATCTAATCTCTCTATCCATCATCTATCTATCTATCATCTATCATTTTTCTCTCTTTCTCTCTCTTTCAGGTGCTTTCAAGCTTTTTAGCAGGCTTTGTCCTGTAAACGTGTGCACAAAACGCCGGCCAGGTTACAATTACCAACGACAAAAAGGAAGACATCCTTCTGGTCCCTGTCCCCTCCGTCTCCCCTGGGCCTGACCAGAGGCCGCTTTCAAGCTTGTTGGCGAGCCCGGGGCTGTCAGATTCTTACTTGAAGTCAGAGAATTGACAGGACTCCAGGGTCCTGCCCTGTCCCGCTGAGATTTAAAGGGGCTGCTCTGGGTGAGAAATAATAACTGTGCGACTCTACAGCTCTGCTGTGGTTTATTGTTTGTTTGCTTTAAATAGCCACTGCTTTGCCTGAGGAACAACGACGAAGATGAGTGGGCATTTATTCTCAGGGCGGTCTTGGGAGCCGGCCGGCCTCTGCCTCTGGTTCCCCATGGGAGTGGGTCTGGGTGCCCCATCTGCTCAGGGAGCCCCTGTGAGGGGTGGTGAACAGTGGGTTGAGAGCCCCACAAGAGAGACTCAGCAGGGGCCCCCAGGCCACCCCAGAATGCCCCACCTTCCAGCCAGGCCTCTGTCCTCTGAGCCTTTGCTCGGGCTGTTTCCTCTGCCTGGTCACTCTTCTCCCAGATCCCTGCATGCGTCCTTCTGGTCATTCGGTGCTTAGCACAGACATCACGTCCTCAGGGAGGCCCTTCCAGACTGCCTGCTCTGTGGCTTCTGACCTTGATTTATTTTCTCCCAGGCCTGTGTCGCTACCTGAATTATCTTCTTATCCCTGCCGCCTGCCTCACTCAACAGCATGTGGGCTCTGCGACACAGGACCTCTCTCTGTGGTTCCTGCTCAAAACAGTGGTGAGAGAGGGCCTGGTGTGGGGCGGGAGCCCGGGTGGACACCTGTGCAAGGAAGGAGAGTGAAGCGCAGACTCTCCAGAGACCGGCCTCGCTGAGCACGTGGCTGAGACGGGAAACTGTGGCTGCAGGCCCTGGGACCCGGGACAGCCACACAGGTGACCGGCCTCCTTGTCCTTGCCCCAGGAGATGCTCCTCCCAAATTATTCTGATAACTCCTGCCCAGAAACATCCGATTCCCTGAGGTATGAGCATTGAGCTCCTGATAAGCTCAGGCCTGTCATCAGGGGCCTAGAAAACAGAGAATTGACGCAACTGCCATGAAAACAAGTTTTAGAAACCACCGTCCACTCACCCCCTGACGCAGACACGCCTCCCCTTGCCCCGTGTTCCGTGCAGACGTGTTCTGTGGACCCAGAGCTCAGGGTGATCATCTGTCTACTCCTTGGGGAAGAGAGATGTGTGGATACTTTCAGTGCCCCAGAAACCCGGTGGCCCATTTTAGCCGATGGCCATGATCACATACATACCACAGGGCCTTGCCTACCCTGGATGGGCTGTGAAGATGTCCCAAAGAACCACACAGGTACCTAGGGGAAAACAATCCAGAGACCACTTGACAATGACAGGGGCGTGTGTGGGCTGGGGGGGGGAGGGATTGGGGGCTGGAGGCCCCCTTGCCCAGGTCCACCAGGCCCTCTGGCTGTGACCCTCCCCACGGCACCCCCTGCACGTCAGCCAGGTCATCCAAGTGGCCCAGGGGGCAGACGTGCCGTGATGGAGATGCCAACAATCAGGCTGCTAAGCTCCCTGCTCCATTTGCTCTGAGAGCAGCCAGGATGGCTGTCTGGTGGGAGCTCACCTTCACCGTGGAGCTGCGGAGCGTATGCATTTTAAGCTGCAAATATTGTCATTCATAATAGGTTGGCAAATGTTTTCAGATTAAGGGAAGTGCCAGCTCTGGAATTGATTATGAATCCTTTGGTTCTGCGTCATCATTCTTCCAGCCTCGTTCCTGGGCTGGGAGGCCCCCAAAGCGGGGACTGTGCTGGGGGCTGTGTCATCTGCTCTTCCCCCATTACACGACTCTCCCACCCCCGAACGGGGCCCTTGCATCCTTTTCTTGGACACCTCAAGGGACGGGCTGCTACCACCTTCAAAGGCGGGATGCCTCCCCCGGCTGGGCTGTCCTGCCCATCAGAGGATGATTCAGGTTACTTAACCCTACCAGCCAATCTCATGTGCTGCTTTTTAACTACGCTGACGGCATGCGTTCATGTAGTCATTGTGTCATGCACCCAATGTTCCTCCCTTGTTTACGCGCTGCCGGACCCTTTGCTCAGAGCCAAGGACTCCGAAGAGAAGGCAGCATGACTCCTGTTGGTGAGGCGCTCACCTCCCGGGAAACAGACAAGAACACACTCCACTCTTGTGCCAGCCAGAACAGGGGACAGAGGGGCTGGGGGATCCAGAGAAAAGAACCGGGGGGTGCTGAGGAGGGTCTCGAAGGATGGACACAGCAGGAATCTGCAGCATCTGGGGGTGATGATTCCCGGTCAGATATGGGCAGCCAAGAGGGTCCTTTTGCCCAGGGCACAGCGTGCCTGAGGGCAGTGCACGTCGGGGGAGGCAGGCTGGGAAAATGTGTGAAGGACCAGGCTGTGAAGGCAAGGCCTTTCCAGGGTGACCCACTGCTGCCTTCTTCTGGCGCTCCTCTCTGCGCCAGCCTCAGGACTCCCCACCCTTCTGGCTGCCCCTCACCTCTCGGCCCCGCTTGGCCAGACCTTTGGTGGCTGGAGTGCTCCAGAGCCGGGCCCTGCACAATGAACTCCACCCCCCTGCAGCCTCCCCAGAACCCAGCGTCCCCGTCTTCCCACGGCTCGAGCGAGACCCGCGCTCGTTCCTGACGCCCCTTTCCTTCTATGCCCACGTTCAAACCACCATCAGGGGGATCCACCTACAGAGTGCCTCATACCCTGTCTGCACCCCCACTGCTGCCACTGTGCTCCAAGACCCCTTCGTCCCGCACGGGAACTGACCCCCAGCTAGCCCCCTGTCTCAGTTGGCTCGGGCTGCCGTACAAACATCCCACAGGCTGGGCGGCGTAAACAGCAGACATTTATTCCCCAGTTCTGGAGGCTGGAAGTCCCAGAGCTGGTGCCAGCACGGCCGGGTTCTGCCGAGGCCTCCGCCCGACCTGCAGATGCCGCCTTCTCGCTGTGTCTTCACACAGCTGAGAAGAGAGCGCGCGAGCGAGAGCCAGGTCTGGTGCCCCTTCCGCTCCTTATCAGGGCACTAACCCCATTGTGAGGGCCCCACCCTGTGATCTGTCTGACCCTAAGCACCTCCCGAAGGCCCCGCCTCCTGACACCAACACCCTGGGCGTTGGGGCTTCAACATCCGAATTTGGAGGAAACAAACATTAGCTCAGTCGGCAAACCTCCCCCCACATTCTTTACCCCCCAGTCCCAGCTCCTCACACAGCCGGCCATATTTTAAAAGGCAATCTGACTAGTTTTCCTGTAGGCCTTAACTACCACCCCCTCCCCCAGGGCCTCCCAGAGGCTTCAGGACGCACCCCGAGCCCTGGTGAGCCCAGTGGGTCCTGCAGGCTGGCCCACCCTCCCGCCCCAGCTGCCCCTGCCTCCCCCTGCCCGGGAGACTGAGGCACAGAGTGTTTAAGGGACTTGCTATGGGCCAACAGCCGGTAACAAATGTCTGTGGAAGGACGGATGAAGGAGGCCCCACCCCTTCCTACCCTCCCACCAACCCCAGTCGCTGACCCTCAATCCATAGCAGTCAGCCCAGCGCCCTGGTTCTACAGGAGAGCCCTCCCAGGCTCCGAGGCCGTCCTCCAGAGCCACTCCACCTCTCGTGGACAGTTCCCCCGCCTCCTTCTGTGCCACCAAAAGCACCTTTCTTGTGTCCAGCTCCTTTAGTACTGCATGAGGTGGGCATCTCAGCAAATATACATCCTGGGCTACTGGGCCCTTAGGGGCCAGCGGGTGCCCATATGGCCCCATCCAGGCCACACCCTTGTCTTTAACTGGGACCATGGGGAGCTGCTGAGTCTGACATGAAAGGACCTGCATAGATAGCGGGGTTTTAGGCAGCTCATCAGACCCAGCTTGAGGGTGGAGGTGTTTTGATCAAAGGGTGTTCCTCTAGCAACTCATTGCAGCAGCCTAAAGTTGATCTTGGTCGCTTTGAAGCAAAATAATGAAAAGAGACCTACTTTGCCCCTAAATGAAAGTATATATTAGGAAAGATGGCCTAACGACAGGGGTGGTGCTTGTCTCTATACACCCAGGTCCCCAGAGGGCTCAGAGAGGCAGGGCTGGGCCCCAGAGCAGATCAGCAGCCACATGGCCGGGTCCCAGAGTGGCCCCCTCTGGCTGGACACCTTGAAATCTGCACCCAGATGGTGCTGATTGTGTGCAGATGGGCACCTGGAGAGAGTGTGGGAGGGGGAAAGACGAGCAGGTGGGGGTCAAACTGGCCTTGTTAATGGCTTAGCACGGCAACTTAACCAGCAGTGTGACCGGGAAGTCTTCCCCATCTGAGCTTGGTTTCCGCCTCTGCACAAGGAGCGAGGGGTGGCAGCGAGAGGACCCTCCTGTCCACACTCGGGGCTTCTGAAGAGCGACCTCCTGGAGCTTAACCACGAGAGCGTGAGCCTGCCCTGAGGCCGCACCTGCAGGTGCCCCCCTGCGTAATGTAACAAGAAAGAGGGGCCAGTCAGGAGGGGCACAGGCGAGGGCGGGCCCACAGCCAGCGTGGCCCAGTTGCGCCTGGGACTACTTCAGTGTTACTGTGGGCCATGGAGACTCGTTAGAAGCCGTTAAGCATCCTGTAACCCAGAGGTCCCCTTGCTCAAAAGGCAAAGAAGGTTTGGCCCTCAGGCAGGTCTGTGTTGAGGAGAAAGGACACTGACCACGCAGATGAGAGGGCCCTGGTCTGTGACACAGTTCTTTTCTTACTGCCCAGGGGACCTTGGCCTGGGGCAGTGAAGCCTGGGCTCACGGTGCTGAGCTTGCAGTCATCAGCCTGGTGCGAGTGCGGAGCTCACCCTTCCTGTAGCGGAGGCAGAGAGATGCTTCCCCCACCCCTTCCAAACTCCTACAGAGTGAGTCACCCGTGGAGACTGGGGGGCCGGCAGGAGGAGGGGACGGTACATTGTTCCCATCTGGGAGGCTGATGAGCTCACAGCCTGCAGGCCAAGCAGAGGAAGCTAGCTGGAGGGCCCTCCAGAGCTTGGCGCGTGTTCCTGGGAGCCCAGGGGCCTATGTGGGTACAGCGACGGGGCAGAATCTGGTCTAAAGATAGAGGACACTGGAGTGTCCTGAGCAGGGAGGCTGGAGGAGACCGTGGTGGAGTACGCCTGGGAAGAGATGATGGGGTATATGCCCACCTGGCTCCCTGCAGCCCTCTGAGAATGGGGACCTCAGCAGGTCCCCAGGCACAGGGAAAGGGACATGGGGGATGGGGAGGGCAGAGAGCCTGGGATGGACTCGTAGATCAGAAGACGGCCCCTGGGCAGGCCAAAGGGATCCCAGATTGCCCCTCCAAGGGCATCTTTAGGTACAGAGGGGCCAAGGTGATGTTGACTTTCTGTCCCCATAGACAACCCCCAAGGGATGGGAAAGGGGAAATTCAACATCGAATAGCTGGAGGCACGCTTGTTAAAATGAAGTAATTTTACTTTTACATCTATGAGATGAGATGCCACAGAGAAGTGGTTACAGACATAAAGCGTAGAGCCCAGAGCTGGCAAACTTGCAGTAAATGGTGGCTAGAATTATTGTCTCCAATTTCAAGTATTAAAATGACTTAAAAAAATTCTTCCTTTTTTTAAGACAAATTTTTTAGAGCAGCTTTAGGTTCACAACAAAATATAAAGGGAAGGTACAGAGATTGCCCATGTGCCCCCTGCCCCCCCATGCATGGCCTCCCCCATCATCAACACCCCCCACCAGGTGGTACATTTGTTACAGTGCATGGACCTACATTGACACGTCATCATCACCCCGTCCCTAGTTTACATTAGGGTTCACTCCTGGTGGCGGACATTCTATGGGTTTGGACAAATGTGTAATGACATGTATCCCCCGTTATGGTATCACGCAGAGTGTTTGCACTGCCCTGAAAGTCTTCTGTGCTCAGCCTGTTCATCCCTCCCACCCCCTCCTTTGTGTGTGTGTGTGCTGAGGAAGATTCGCCCTGAGCTAACATCCCTGCCAATCTTCCTCTATTTCCAGTATGTGGGCCGTCAGCACAGCATGGCTGCTAATAGAGCCGTGTAGGTCTGTGCCCAGGAGCTGAACCTGGGCGGCCAAAGCAGAGTGTGCTGAACCTAACCACTAGGCAACAGGGCCAGCCTCCTCCCTCTTTTTAAAACTACTTTTTAAAAGGCTCCGACCTTCACCTAACACTCGTTGCTTTGAGTGTTAGCATTTGAGGAACACCCAGGAACCAAACAGGAGGATTTTGACTACACCATTAGGACCTTTAGATCGGAGAGTCGCTGGCCTTTCCCAAGTGTCTCAGTCTCTCTCCCACCTCCCAATAAAGAGCAGAGGCCCGCACGCCGCAGGGGGCCTTGATTCCAGTTAGAACTAGGAAGCCGGGTGAATGCTAAGCTTGCCGCCAATTCCTCAGGAGAAAAGCCTGCTCTGCAGTTCCACAGTCTGCCTAGAAGGGTGCAGGCCCTCCGCGTCCCAGGTCCCACACCGTACGCATCACTAGGGAAGCAGAAATTCCGTTAGCACACGCATCACTCAAACTTCTGAACACCAATATCGCTCCTACCCAACCTGTCAGTATCTTGGTCTGACTGTAGCATGTTCCAAATTTCCACCAGTAAAATGAAGATGGCATGCAAATCATGTGTTCAGTGCGGTTGGAAATCCTGACACAGATGCAGGATTTCGTGAAGTTGATGAAAATGATGCTGGAGAGTTGCTGGGATCACATGAAAACCTCTGATCATCCGGCCGAGTTAGACCAGATAACAATCCAAAGGGAGAAAATCGACAAGGATTTTTGATGTGATAGGAGGTCAAAAGAGAAATATTTGAATATTAAATAGTTGAAGCCTCATATATTTTTAGAAAAATGATCTTTTTGTGATGATCCTCTGGAAGTAATAAGTAGAGGATGCCATATCATGTCACCATATACTTCTGCCAGAAAAGCATTCTCCCCCTAAAAATAAAAGTTGTAAATAAAAATATAAATGTTATAAATAAAATATAATAAAATAAATGTATAATAAAATTAAATATAAAAGTTACAAATAAAAAATAGTTGATTCATTCTTTGTCTAAGATATAGAGCATAGAGGTGATTATAACCTAAATTTTAGTTTAATTCAGTAAAATATTGAAAATAAACTTATTTTCAATAGTTGATAGGTTCAGTTCTGAAGAGACTAACCAAAGCATATTTTGTACCTATTTTAAGCGGACTCTGTTTGGGGCTTTTTGCTCACTTCTGGTTCTCAGTGAACAAAGATATCCCACATCCACCTTTAAGGCGTGAGATTTGTTGTTTGTTTTTTCCTTTTAATTTTAATGAAACTGACTAACTTATGACTGATCAAATTACTAATTAAAATTATTAATGTATTTATTTCTAACTTTTATTTTGAAATTATCTCAAATTTGCAAAAAAGTTACAAAAATAGGACAAAGAACTCCTATGCATCCTTCACTCAGATACTCCACATGAAGTGACCGCATTTGTTTTATCATTCTCCCCTGACTGATAGATAGATAGAAATATAGACATGTATTTCTTTCCTGAAACATTTGAGATTAAGTTGCAGATGTAATTCCCCTTTCTTCCTAAATATTTCTGTGCATATTTTCCTAAAAACAAGGGCATTCTCTTATATGACCATAGTTCAATTATCAAAATCAGGAAATAACCCGATATAGTACTGTTATCTAACCTACAGATGGTATTCAAATTTCACCGTAAGTTACTGCTTTGACCCTGTGGGAAACTGCTTCGCGTGGGCAACTTGACTGATATCTTGGGACAAGTTCCAGGGAGAGGAAATCCACTCATGCACTCACCTGTCTGTCAACCAGCACTGACTGACCCCTCGCCATGTGCCAGGGACTGTGTAGGGGCCAGAAACCGGAGAGCAACCCTACATCGACCCCGACCTCAAAATGGCTTTATTAAACTAAGACTCAGAGTGTCATGGGTAAAATGACACCTCGGCGACATACTGCTATCTCATTCTTTCCCCTTACACACCTCGGCTTGCTTTGTTACGCTTAGACTTTAGTGGTGCAGAAAGAATTTTACTAGGACTTTCTGAATTTTTTCCTAGCACGCCTTTATAAGCGATAATAACAAATGTCCCTCCTGCACTTCTGAGCACACTCTGCCTGCACACGTGCTGTCCGTCACAAGAGTCGGAACAGCACAGTGCTGCCCGTAACGACGTGATGCCCGTGGACCTGGGGCAGGCAGCGGCAAGCACTGGATGTCCCCATAAGAAGACACACATGTGCCAGAGGTAGAAGTGTTCATGGGGCTGCCACATTGGTAAGGTTTTCAGGGGTCCCACTGGTGTGGGATGTGCCAGGACATCCCTGCTAAGGTACGGCACAAGCCGCAGCAACATTGCATCACCTGCTCCCAAGAAAGAAGCACAGTGCTTGGTGTCCCTGGGACTTCCGAGCAGCGTGCTTGGTGATATTTCTCCAGTCCTTGGAGAAATTGCCAGATGACGTGGAAGCCACCAGTTTTGAAGGAGTCTAGAGCAAGAGAGGGCTTTCCGACAATCCGCTCTTCCATTCAGGTTGTACGAGCCGGCAGAGAATGGTGACAGACGCAGTGTCCACGATATGGATAAAGACAGCAAGCCCCAGCAGGAGCGTCACAGAGCAGACCTCCAGCATCCTGGGGTGAGGCCATTCCTTCTGCTGCAGAGAACTACTCCCAGTTTGAAAACCAGCTCCTGGGGTGAGACTGGGTCCTGGCAGAGGCTTGGCGCCTGCTCACAGGGAGCAGTGGCTATTGTCCGAGATGAGGTGGGCATTGTCAGGGCATGGATTGGGACAGCACACCAGCAATCTGTCTTGCAATGAAAATGATGCTCTGGGATCAGGCCCAAGGAAGTCGGGTGGGAACATGTCAGTTAAGTGAGCAGGTGGCCTAGATGCCCACCATCTATGTCTGATGCAATGACACTTGTCCCTCAGCTCTCAGCTCACAGGTATGGCCTGCTGTGGTCTGACTGCTCGGCTCCCCTAACATTCATATGTTAAAATCTTAACCCCTAAGGTGGTGGTATTGGGAGGGGAGGACTTTGGGAGATGATGAGATCATGAGGGTGGAGCCCTCATGAATGGGATTAGTGCCCTTGTAAAGAAGACCCCGAGAACTCCCTCGCTCTTTCTACCATGTGAGGACACACGGAGAAGCCAGCGGTCGGCAACCTGGGGCATGGCTGTCACCAGACACCGAATCTGCCAGCACCGTGTCCTGAGACTTCCCAGCCCCCAGAACTGTGAGAAATAAATGCTTGTTGTTTATAAGCCCCGGTCTCGGTCTCTGGCATTTTGTCATAGCAGCTGGAACGGACTAAGATATGGTCTTATGGGCATGTGGTGGGACGGGGAGGGGTCCCTATGACTAGCTGACAGAGGAGGAGAGAACTTAGACCTGGCTCACGGACGGACGGGCTCAATCTGTCCAGGTGAACCGAAGCAAGCTGCTGCCTCAGGACTAGGACGGGGGCGGCGTTTGCCTTGGGTGGAAAATGTATCTGTAGTCAAGACAAATAGTACGTTAATACAGTGTTTAAAAAGCCAAAATTAATACAAAAACTTCATGATGAGTAAAATACCAAAATTTTAAAGACAGCATCAGTAACTGCCAAGCTGAGCCATAGTGAAGCCTGAGGCAAAGGGGAAATCAGTACTACTGACCTGGGGAAATGGGCACCAGGGCACCCATCTTCGGACTTATGTTAAGGCCCACCAGAAGGCATCTTCTGCAGGGGAGGACGAGGTCGACAAGACGCTTTATGCTATGGATGTAAGCCAGCATCAGCCGTCCACTGCTTGGGCAGTAAATAGTCCTGTGAAGGAGTGGCTGTGGTGGCTGTGCATGGGCCCAGCATCCCGAGCTCCCTCTTCCTAAGGAGAGCACCTGGCATCCTGCGTGTTTTCTGCTTTCGGCCCCAGGGCTCCCCTGTGCTGTGGCATGGGGCGGCTGGAGGAGCCCATCAGCACACACCCGACACGCGAGCCTCGCGGTGCAGGAGATTGACCTCCCTGGGAACTCTCGGCCAGTGCACTGGCAGAAAATTCTGAGAGGCCTTCTAGACACTGCTCAGACGTCCCCCGGGGTTGAGGCCTGGCTGCCCTCAGCAGTGACCGACAAGACTTGACCACGCATCCTTGTAGCGGCTTTTCCTCCTGCTCTGTGTCACCTTCTCAGGCTCCTCATCCCTGTTCCTGGGACCACCTCTCGAATAAGCTATCTCTGCCCAGGTCCTTTTCTCAGGCTCTGCTTTTGGGAAGGACCCAGGTTAAGAGAGTGTCTCCAAATCCGATGCCCCCTGGGAAAGGCCTGAAGTAGACGAGTGGGACTTCTGCCTGTGTCGGGCTGAAAACGGTAAGAACACAGAGTGTTTAGATGCTGGGTGTTTATCACCCAGACCTTGGTTCTGCAACCTATAGCCAGCCTTGAAATTCCATGCATTCACAGAGTACAGGAATGTATCAAACTGGGTATGTACAGAATAATTTCATCAGAGCAGAAATAGTGAAGACAGAGGTCTCTGTCAGTTACAGCTCTCACAGAGCGAAATGCTTGGTCTGTTAGATTAAAATCCCGACTGCACCCCAAGCTCACGCAGTGGTTCCTGGATTTCCTGATCTCCAGCACCCCCTAGTGTTATCTTCCACTCATGTCCTGAGCTCCGCAGGAGGCCGGAGATGCCGCCTGCGCTCAGACGGTGGTTAGAGGACATTTGTTATAGGACAGGCTACTTTCATGGCTTTTTCTCTAAGGAGGAGTCATCAGGAGGATGAATGTGTGCCACCTCTGTGTTTAGTATAAGGTGTCCTGTGTTAAGCTTCATCTCTTCCTCCACCAAGTAACTGTTGAGTATCCGTGTGGTCTGTACTGGAAGCCACGTTAGAGCCGAGGTTTCCATCAAAATTCATCAGTTTGCACAGAAGAGCAGCGAAGGAGGGCGTTAGACCAGTGCCCAAACAGGTGTGTGCAGGGGCGACAGATGCCGCCATTCGCCTCGGTCCCACGTCAGAACCCGGCCTCCCACCTGGCTCGGGAACGGATACGGGGAGCATATGCTCTCTTTATAGTTCGCCCCGCGGTGGATTTCAGTGCATCTGTGCAGGACGACGTGAACTGTCCTAAGTGTCTTCTAAAATAAAAAGACACCTTTGCTTTATGCGGGGCTTAGCAGCTCTAAATGCAGTCGGGTTAAGGCTTTAGCACACTCCAGTGGGCTGATTCTCATCCACTTTGGGTAATTTACATGCATGAGAAGATATCATTTTTGGTGCAGCTCTGAAAGGAAGTATTAAGGGCGAGAATTTGATTTTAAGTGATGGGAAGGAAAAAAAGGTGTGAATTTAGCTCCCGACTCTGCAGAGGATGAAAGATGTTACATTTCTGTCTGAGACGGTGCAAATCGTTCTAGATGCCCTCTGTATTTCTCCCTCAGTCCACCTCTCCACGAAGTGGCTGGGACTCACTCAGGTGTGCGGCCTCTCCCGCGAACAGCCGTCTGAGACCAGTCAGTCTCAGAAATCCCCTCAAATCACGCAGGAACATCAAACTGTTCTGCAGAGTGGCAGCATATAAAACACCAACAGATTTCGAAAAAACCTTCAGATTTGTTTGTTTTCTCGAGATGATATTTTCTTAGTTTTCATCAGCAGTCTTGTGGGTGTGTATGTATATCTATGTATAGCAGGAATGAAAAATTGCTATTTAAAAAACCCCAGAAAATTTGACTAGGGTGCATGCGTCTTCTAAAGGGGAGGAGGTGTTGCATAATTCATTATGGGAATAGAGCAAACCTTTATACTCGCTGCTTCCCTCCATTTAGAAGGGTGGGCACCAAGGTTAAAAATCTGACCAGGTGGAAAGTAAGGTGTTGGTTCGAGCTTTGGACCCCCACCCGCCGAGGCCTGGAGTGGATGAGCATCTTACTGACATTGGCTATGGGAAAGGGAGTCCAGGAAGGGTGTGGGAGTGAGTAGAGGCTGGCCATTGGGAAGACGGAGCAAGAAGCCCAATAAAATGGGGAGTGCCTGGCTGGGTCCCAGCGACTTTCAAGAACCAGAATGTCTCAGAATTCCCTCTCAGGCCACTTGAGGCGCCATGCTGCTACTTCTGAGCCTCTCTGGGTGCTGCAAACCTGCTGTCTGAGTCTGTGGCGCCAGGCACCTGGTGTTAGAGATGCTCTGAAGAAGTTCTGGAGTTCCCATCCACTCAGGCCAGCAGCTGAGCAGAGACAATGCCGGCAGGAGCTGAGGAGGAGGCTGGAGAGCCCCAGGAAGAGCCAGGCTCCGGGGGCACCCACTCAGACACAGAGTTTGCTCTTGCCACCCTCTCTGGCAACCTGTGGGCCTCTGTGCCAACGTTCCACCGTACACGGACTGACACCTTGAGTCACCTTTATTTATGAATGTTAAGGGTGACTTCCATTAAACCTAAAAGACTTAGGCACAACGACAAGGCTGATAACTATTAAATACTTATTAACGATAGTCATTAATGAATACCAGCATACGCTAGTCTTTCCTCAGGCACCAGGGATACAGGGGTAAACAAGACATACAAGTCCCTCCCTGCAGATCTCGCATCCTGGGATGCAGAGTGCTATACAGATGAGGGGTGTTCCATGGGGGGTGTAGTAGTGTCAGGAGTGCATTGTGACCAGGCTGTTCTGCTGAAAGGGTTGGCTTGCAGTCCCCTTATTGCAATGCCTGGGTCACTTCAGATTTCCGGTTTGGGGAGGACTAATATGTGCAGGCTCCAGCCACGGTACCCCGGGCTTAGTGTCCTCCCTGAGTCCCCCAGTTGACTGCCTGCTGTCCCTTCTGTAGCATTATAGCTCTAACTGCCATCCACTGTCCCCTGTGGTCCTCCCTCTCCAGAAGGTCAGGGACTCAAGAGGGGGACCTTGTCCCTCTTGACCACTGCTCTATTCCCCAACCTGGAAGGGGGCTGGCCCTGAGAGGGCCCTGAGTCCATGTTTGTTGGACAGATGGCTCACTTGGCTATGACATGGATACCATTAAAGGTCACTGACTGTAGTTCATATTGATTAGAAAGACACATAAGAAATGGTGGCTTTTGCCATATAGTACTCTCCTCCAGACCGTCAAAAAACCCCTACCAAACAATATTAATGACAATCATTTGTGGTAGCCTGTCTCCAAGATGGCCGTCAATGATCCCACCTACCCATATTCATACCTTTGTGTAGTCCCGTACCATATTGACAACTGCTGGGCTGGGCAACCAACAGGACATTGAGGACATGATGGTGTGTGTGGCTTCTGCTCTGCTTCTTGGATCATTCTCTCTGGAGGAAGTCTGCTCCTTAGTCAAGAGGACACTCCAGTGGCCTGTGGAGTGCCCACATGTGGGGGAACTGAGGCCTCCTTGCCAACGGCGGTGTAAGTGAGCCATCTTGGAAGGGGATCCTCCAGCCCCAGTCAAGGCTCATGCGACCATAACCCCATGAGGGAACCCAAGCTAGAACTGTCCAGCAAGGCACTCCCAAATTCTTGACCCATAGAAACTGTGAGACAGGAAATGTTTGCTGCTGTGTTAAGCCACTAAGTTTTGAAGTAATTTGTTCTGCAGCAATAACAACAAATATGGCGACGTTGATGCGGTTCCCTAATACGACCTATTGACATTTCTTCTGTCTTATATGAATTTTAGAAAAGATTACCTTTCTAAAAAGTTGTAACATAGGGGCCGACCTGGTGACACAGCGGTTAAGTGCACACGTTCCGCTTTAGTGGCCCGGGGTTCGCTGGTTGGATCCCAGGTGCGGACATGGCACCGCTCATCAAGCCATGCTGTGATAGGTGTCACACATGTAAAGTAGAGGAAGATGGGCACGATGTTAGCTCAGGGCCAGTCTTCCTTAGCAAAAAGAAGGGGATTGGCAGCAGATGTTAGCTCAGGGCTAATCTTCCTCACACACACAAAAAGAGTTGCAGCATAAAACCTTAGTAAGCAGTGTGCTTACTTTGCAAATACAGCTTTAACAGAAGCCCCTCACCCTCCAGCTCCTTCTGACTGGCCCACTGTCCCCAGCCCCTTCTAGGGAGAGCTTCTGGAGCTTCCCCCCCCAGGAAGGCCGGCGGAGCAAAGCCAGCGGGGTGACGCTCCGGTTTATTCGCACAGCCAGACCCAAAGGTTTCCCGGGAGCCAGCTGGCCGCTCAGCAGACAGGAAGCTGGATTAGCTCAATAATACGGGAAACGAAGACTTTATTTTATGAAAATAAAACAAAAACTCGGTCATAATTCATTTATTTTATTGAAATGTCATGCAGATTACTCGACGACACTTAGCGGAAAGCTGCCTGGAGAACAAGGGGCATCGTCTGGGAGCGCCTTTCGCCTTGGTGTCACACCCGCATGGCTGCGTCCTCCGTGCTGCGCCAGCCTGGCCCTTGTCCCACCGAGGGCGGCGCCCTCCCGGCCCAAGCGACGTGCGCAGGCCCTTTGCTTTCAGGTGGAGCCACGTGAGTGCGTCCCCGGCCTCCTGCTAGCCCTATTGTCTGTGCGTTATCGGAAGCCGCTTTGCTCCCATTGTGTGGGCACTGTCATCTTTGAGGTTTCTGGAGAGTTTGAGGAGCTTACTTGAGAGAAATCGCCTGGCTCGCTCAGATCACTCTGCGAGCCCTGGCACTGGCAGGGCCGTCCCCAAGGCTGGGCCTCTGATCCCAGGCAGCGTGCCCTGGCTCTGCATGCCCGACCTGGGCAGTCTCCCGCCTTGGCTGCCCTGGCAAAGCGCGATGACAACTGAAGCAGAGAATCCTGCGCGGGGTTGATTTGACCCAGGGGGAGCCAGTGCTTAGGGCCTGGTATCTGCTGGAGCCCCCTTGTGTAAATGGCTCCTGGCTGCTGGACGGCCCCCTCTGCAGCCCTGAATTCCTGACCCACAGAACCTGCCAGAGATAACTTGCCTCCCCGGACCACGACCCAGAGTTCCCCTGATCAGGACCTGAACATTGAGGGGAACAGCATCATTTACTGAGGTTCCTCTGTGGATGAGCACTGATGGGAACACAGGGTGAGTCTCTGCTTTCGTAACAGGAAGGTGGACCAGAAAGGGGCCTGAGAAATAAATGTATGCAAAGCGGATCCCTTTCCCCACTGGATTCCACTGAAATCAGGAGTGTGCCCTCCCAAGGCCGTTGACTTTTTTATTTTTATTTTTTTAAAGACCGGCACTTGAGCTAACATCTGTTGCCAATCTTCCTCTTCGTTTTTCTTCTCCCAAAGCCCCCCAGTGCATAGTTGTATATTCCAGCTTTAGGTCCTTCTAGTTGTGCCATGTGGGACGCCACCTCAGCGCGGCCTGACCAGCGGTGCTGGGTCTGCGCTGGGATCCGAACCGGCGGAACTCTGGGCCACGAAGCAGAGGGCACAAACGTCACCACTGGGCCACGGCCCAGGCCTGCCGTGGACGTTTTGCAGAGGACAGTCACTAGGGGATGGAAATGGGGTAGAGGAGAAGGGAGACCCCAGATACCTCAAAGACCCCACCTCCCAGTGCGGCTGAGCCTCAAAAGAATGCCCTGTGAATTCCAAGGTGCCTCTCCTCTGGGAGTTGCAAACTCTCTGATGGTTCTGCGTGTTGGGGGGTCCCTGAGCACCCTCCTCTCTGATTGCCACCACACTGACCATGTGTGTGTGCTTTCGCCCCTCCCCCCTTCCCTGCCCTCAGAGGCAGCAGCCGCCCCTGCACAGCACCTGGGGGTCTCCTCCTCTGCTGCTGGAGAGTGTGCTCTGGGGAGAACAGAGGCCCGCCCGCCAAGAGGTTTGGAGCTTTGTTCTGATTCTGTTACTAGCAGCGTAACCCTGGAAGTCCCTTCCTCTCTCTGTTTCTTGGGGAGCCTAAGAAATCACCTGGAAACCAGGGACCCTAGACAGTTTGAGCTCTGTTTGGTTCAAGACTGTGAGTGGGGAGTCTGTGTTTTTCCCAGGGCCCAGGATTTGGCCTTCCATCCATAGTCCTGGATTCTAAGCCGAAAGTAGGTTTTAGCAGGGGCCTGTGGAGAGGATGGCTAATCTCGGAGGCGGGTTCTGATGGTGCTGGAGTGCTGTGGGCAGATATTTTGGGACTTTTCGTAGTCCTTAAATCCTTCCATTGTGGAAAAGTCCACCGGGCCTAAAGCTACAGCTGATGTCCAAGATTTGAGGGTCCTCCTTTGCCTAGAAGGGGTAACCTCCCGGCAGCGAAAATCATCAAGTTGGAGTCAACAAACATGCTCCAGATCCCAGCTCGGCCTTCACCAGCTGGGGTCCGAGGCCAGTGAATTAAACAAGAGAAACTCGAGCCTCACTCTTCCCCACCCTTCTCCCCCTGGTGGGCTACCATCAGAAACAGGACATTACCTAGTTTATCTGGGCTTGAAGTTTCAAATGCTCTATTGTCACTCTCATTAATATTATTTATTCCTTCTCAAAATATAGTTTATCAGCTTCACTTAATATAAGGGCTCTGGGTATTTCTTCAGCAATAATGATAACAATTATGCAGTCCTATGGGCTGAACTGTGGGCTCCCAAAATTCTTACGTTGAGGCTCTAACCCCTAATGTCACTGTATTTGGAGGCGGGGCCTCTAAGGAGGTAATTAAGGTTACATGAGGTCATAAGAGTGGGGCCCTGATCTGATAGGATTAGTGTTCTTATAAGAAGAGACACCAGAGAGCTTGCCCTCCCTTCCCCCCGCCCCCACCAAGTGCACAAGGAGGAGGTCATGTGAGCACACAGTAACATGGCGGCCACCTGTGGGCCAAGAGAAGAGGTCTCGGAATGAAACTGACCCTTCCTGACACCTTGATCTTGGACTTCCAGCCTCCAGAACTGTTGAGAAACACATTTCTGTTGTTTAAGCCCCACGGTCTACGGTATTTGTTATGGCAGCCTGAGCAGACTAAAGCTTGCAGATCTACACAGAACAATCTAGATGACATTAAAAAAAAATTGCATACACCACATGCTAACAACAAAAAAACAAATAAACACCAGGGGTAAGTTCTCAGCCACAGTGTGTACTGGAGTAAAAGAAAACATTCTGCCACTGAGCAAAATCCCAAACGCACTGAAATAAAAAAACAAAAAGCAAACCAGAAAAAACCCAAAGCAGCATTAAAGTAAAAACTACTTGGGAGAAAGAATTTCCATCCTATGAGCAATTTGACATAAAAACTTCAGAATCATAATAGTGACTCTACCATAATTTTCTGTAATAAAACATCTATTATAACAGATATGGCAATACAATAAAAGTCCTATTGTTCCAGAAACTGTATTATAACTGAAACAGGATAATTATAGAAATACTTGCGTGAGAATTGCATGTTCAACAGAACCATTGAAAAATCATTCTTCTCAGACTGAAAATAAGTCTTCTGGGTACAGAGAAACTCTTCAGTGAAATCTGAAATGGAAGACAAGGTGGATTTAAAAAAAAAAATCTTTTATAGCAGCATAAGCTTCCAAAGCCCCCTCAGGGCCATCTGGAAACGTCTCCAAGGGCCCATCCGGCTCCGAGGGCTACACTTTATTTGGAACAGTAAAATCTAATAGTGGATTTTGAAGTAGGGCATCTCTATATTTTTTCAACAAACAGATTTTAGGGTGAATCTCAGTTCTGTCGAGTTCATTTTGTAAATTCTAGCTTAGAATTTCTAGCCTTTTAGAACAGCCGACCCCTGGGACGTTTGCAGAAATCCAGTGGTGTGTTGAGCGCATTGCTGGTACGGCCAGTGTCCCTGCAGAGGAGTTGACAAAGCACCGTCCACTCCTTCCCCCCTCAGTCCTCAGAGTAGTTCCAGGCTGTGGAGAGCAAGGACTCTGACCCTCATCTTGTAGTGGAGGAAACTGAGGATGATCTGGATGGCAGCGAGGCGGGGGGATTCGTCTAGAAACTGCATTTGCACTGTAAGCACACTGTTTTGACTTCGCTTATCTATTTATTTGATGCAGCTTCGGGGAAGCTGATGAAAATGACAGAGGACTGGGGGGCTAGAGGGCCTGCGAGCCATCCTTTGTCACCACTACTGACTTCCAACGTTCCATCCCGGGGAACTTGGCACCGGAAAGACTGGGAACCTGGAGGAAATTCACACAGCGATGATGGCGGTTGAGGGACTAAGGTAAGTGTGCTGAGAGAAATAATAATAATGACGACGAGGAGAGCACACACTCAACTCCATGGCAAATATGTGGAGTGGTGCTAAGTGATGACTAAAGGGACATGATAACCATCCACAAATATTTGAAGGATGTAAACACCAAGGAGGAAGATGGATTAATTATTTAGAAGAACAATGATGAAGCCCGAGACAAGCTCATTATCAGTCCCAAAGCTACCTTGTCCCCCAACAACCCTTTCAGAATTAAGCTCTCCCAAGACTGAAGGCAGGCAGCTGGATGGTCCAACTGCACACAACTACTCTGACATGAGGCACGGGCTGAGGCTGTTACTTTGATCGTGCAGGCACGCACCATGCGCATGCTCAGATCATCACCACCACAGCTGGCACTGCTGAGTACCTGGAGTTTTGGGTTGAATCATGTTGCCCAAAAAGATATGTTGAAGTCCTGACCCCTGGTACTTGTGAATGTGACCTTATTTGAAAAATAGGGTCTTTGCAGATGTAATCAAATTAAGATGAGGTCATTAGGGTGGGCCTTTAATCCAGTGTGACTGGTGTCGGTATAAGAAGAGGGTAACTGAGACACAGGCACAGACACACAGGAAGAACGCCATGTGATGACAGAGGCAGAGATACAGCTGCGAGCCAACGAATGTGAAGGATGGATGGCCACCAGAAGCTGGAAAGAGGCAGGAGGGATCCTGACCTGCAGGTTTCAGAGGGAGCCTGGTCCTGCTGACTTCTTGGACTAGTCTCTGAAACTGTGAGACGGTGTTTCCGTTTTAAGCTACCCAGTTTGGAGTCCTTCGTTATGGGGCCAGCAAACAAATCCATCTGTGCCCAGAAGGGCACAGAGCACTTCACATATGAAAGGAATGGCATGCATCCTGGCGGAAGGACAGAGGGCAGGGGACACCTCCTCTGCCTCCAGGCAGGACTCAGAGGTCCTTAGGAAGGGTGTCCTGGGCCCAGCACGGAAGTGGGAACTTCTCCTGTCCCCAAACCCTAGCTGTGGGTGCCTTGGGGCAAACGACTGGCTACAAGGCAGGATCAAGGCTGCTGGGAATCCCTGAGCACGAAACAGACCATTTGTCTCCGTAGAGGTAATTTAAAATGAAAAGAACGCTGATTGTAACATTTTAGTTTTCAAAATGCCATCAAGTTTATTTGCGTGCTCTTTTGAAGAGGCCGCAGGGGTTTGTGTGTGTGGGAGCTGTGTGTGGGATCATCCATCCCTTAGTCTGGCTGGGTTTATCCTGAAAGAGCCATGTAAATTAGGTGTGGCTCACTCAGCCTCTGCAAAAGCAGGGGATTGGGGCGCTGGCCTCATGGGGCCCATCTGAGTTCTGGCCCCAGCTGGCTCTGTGAACACAACCTAGCACCCTGGGGGGTTCGTGGGCCCATCAGGAAGGGGGTGCATGGTGAAGGCTGGGGTGGAATCGGATTTCCTGCACTCTGGGCACATGAGGGTCACCTTTGGGACTTCGGAGATGCTGTTCATTTTCATATCCTAAAATGTAAGCAAGAATAATCT
This sequence comes from Equus przewalskii, assembly GCF_037783145.1. Taxonomy (NCBI): domain Eukaryota; kingdom Metazoa; phylum Chordata; class Mammalia; order Perissodactyla; family Equidae; genus Equus; species Equus przewalskii. Next base: position 1,531,606 of record NC_091839.1, on the reverse strand, counting down.
AGATTCCTCATTTAATCTTCAGAAACATCCTATGAGACAGGCACTATTATTATTGTCATTTCCCAAATGAGGAAACTGAGGCACACAGAAGTTGAATGACTTTCCCAAGGTCACCCAGCCAGACCTTACGACTGTAAGCATTATGAAGGCACCAGCTGTATGCTGGGCCAGTGCAGCCACCACACCATGACGGAGACCCCACTGTGCACCTCGTTCACAGCACCCACACTGCTGGAAGCCCAGCGCAGCTATGAGAATGTGGTGCCGGGCGTCACATTTACGGGCTTCGGTACGTGCCATCATTTTATGGCTTCACTCATATCAGAATGGAGGTCCCCGGTTGCTGACTCAGCCCCCCGTCCCGAGGACCCCAACCTTGTGGCTGCTGTCCCTCGCGGCACCTTTCCCTCCTCCCGGTCCTCTCCCTCCCGTCTCCGGGGAGGGAGTGGGCAGGCCAGTTCTGTAACATGCCGCCAGAGGGAGCTGCCCGCGGAGAAGCGGGGCTCTCACCCAGGTCCGAGCCTGGACACCGCGGGGAGGCGGGCTGCCGCAGCGCGGCTTTCACTCTAGAACGTCACCCAAACGCAGGCGACAAATGCTATTGGGGACGCACGGTGACTTCACCGCGGCCGCGCGAGCCCTGGTTAGTGCTTTAGGACAGAGGGGAAACAGAGGTAACAAACGAAGGTAGTCAGAGTACAAGTTTCAGGTAAGATGGAGAAGTCCTGGAGATCGGCGATTCAGCAGAGTGCGTAGTGCTAAAGGGCAGACATTATGATCGGTGTTCTTACACACACACACACGCGATAACAATAAAGGGGATGGGCATATTACGCCTCGAGGGTGGTGACGGTTTGTACTTAGGGGTGTAGTTAACCCCAAGCTCACTGAGTTGCATATATTAAATATGTATAACTTTCTGTATGTCAATCATACCTCAGTAAAGTGGCTTAAAAATTTTAAACCACTTTATTGAGATGTGAGATACATATGTTCCCAAAGTACTTTCCCGTTCAGAAGAAAGAGGAGCAGGAAGGGGAGGAGCAATAAAGCGGCTCGGGCAGTGTGGAAGAGGCCCCGGGACGGCGAGGCAGGGTCTGGTTCCCGCAGGGGCTCGGAGCCAGCGGCCCGGCCCGACACCCCCGCCTGGATGGCCCTGGCTCCCGGGGCTGGAAGGTGGCGATGAGGACCAGGCCTTGCGGCAGGACGGAGCGCACGGCCCTCGGGAGGCCCAGCACCTGCTCACACTGGCGATGGCTCGGGCCGGCCCTTGTGGGCCCTCTCCAGGCAGCGCTCTGAGCTGTCCCCCGCGCGCGCGCGCGCACCCTCCCCAGGGGCTCCCCAGCCTCCGCCCCTCCCCGGGATCCCGGAGCACTGCCGGCGCGCGGCCTCCGCACACGCCAGACCCGGCGGCCCCAGAACTCCGACTCCGCGCGGCCGCGCGCCGCCCCCGCGCCCGCCCGGGCCGAGGCCCCGAGACCCCGTGGTGACGGCCGGCCGCCAAAGTCGCGGCGCCAGGGCGGCTCGCGCTCGGCAGGCCCGCGGGCCACTGCAGCGTGCGGGGCGGCGCGCCACGGGGACCCGCCGAGGCCGACCCGGAAGCCCCCGCGCCGCCGGAAGGCGGGAGGGCGGGGCCTGCGCCGCGGGGGCGGGGCGGGGACCGGCGGGCGGGCGGCCTCCAACCTCGGCGCGCGGCGGGCCCGCCTCCCACCAGGTAAAGGGCTCCGGGCCCGCCCCGCGAGGCCAGGGCAGGGCGCCCGGGGCGGGGGGCCTGGCCCTCCCGATGCGGGGTGGCCCTGCCCGGCACTCATTTTCCGTGTGGAGAAACTGAGGCACGGAGAGGTCGAGGTCGCTCCAGGAGTAAGCTGAGCGGCGGAGCTGGGTTAGACCCGTAGCCCGACTCCAGGGCCCTCGCTCCCCGCCGTGCGCCTGCGCAGTCACGGGGGCCTGTGTGTGAGCGTGTGCGCGCGCGCGGTGGGTGTTACAGATGCGAGGGCGCCAGGGAAGAGGATCTGGGCGTTAGACGGGATCAGGAAGGGATGTTAATGGCTAAGAGGGGAGATTAGTTTCGGCTGGGGATCGGTAGCTTCGTTAGTCTTTTGAAAAAGAACCGGGGATCTTTGATAGGCGGCCACGTGACCTGCTGTGGTCCCGAAGGGCAGGCAAGGTGCCCTACCCCGGGCCTGTGAGGGGCGCTCCCGCTCAGCTCCGGCCTCAGCTGCTGCGGGAAGGCCGGCTCGGCGGGGCTGGCTCTTCTGATTTTTTCAGGAGAGATGGAATCTGAGCTGTATGTGGCATCTCTGGATTTTTAAATACTGGCAACCAGTTCCTTTTTTAAAAAGTCTGTGGGCTAATTGACAGTGTTTGCTGCTGGGATCCACCTGCAGCCTTTGCCCTGGGGCATCAGGAGGTGGGAAGGCGAGGTTTACAAGGGCCAGGTGCGCAGTGGCGTTTTGCAAATTCCACCGGAGAAGTGGAAAGTACTGAGGATCCCGGGCGAGCGAGATCATCGCTCTCTCTTAAGAGGCTCCACTCCTCTAATTTTTTTAGAGAACAAGGCGCGTGGAGGTCTGTGTTAGTTCTAAAGCCTTCCTCCTGCCTCCTCTCCTACAAGGTGGTCCGTCTCAGAAAGCCGGATTGCAGTCTCAGGGGTGGGCTCATCTCCCTCTTCCCCAGAACCCTGCTGTAATCAGAAGTAGGCTGTACCTTCCCTGTGGCTGGCAGATGGGCGCGCTGTGACCAGAGCTTGTTTTATAGACAAATCCGATTCTGAAATAGGGGTGATATGGAGGGGGCACTCCCACCCCTTTGAGGTCTGTCCCGGTTGGAGTGCTCCTCCTGCCTCCTCACCTGCTGCCCGTTTGCTTCCAGACAAAAGCAAGCTTGGAGTGGGAGGAGGAGAGGCAGGACTGGCTCCCTCAGTCTAGCAAGCCTGGAGGAGTCAGGAGGCTGAGCTTTTCAGCAAGCGCTCAGGAGATGGGGCTGCAAGCCTTTCCTCCACAACGAGAGTCTGTTGACGCTCTGCTTTCTAAAATGGTTCTCGCAAGGAAATTAAACCGGCTCTCCCTTGGATCGAGGCAGCCACAATGCCACCTCCACCCGTGGCGTGGAACTGTTGAACCCAGCCGGAGTTGGGCCACTTCCTCCGCCTGTCCTCCCACACACGGTGACACCCGCTGGCCTTCCAGTTCTGCAGAGCCCTGGGCTTGTGCCTTGTGCTGGTCTGACTGGGCTAAGTGGAGGTTGGAATTAGCATTTGCACAATGGTGCCTCATTAGCCCCTGTGGGTTTTGACTTAAAGTCATTGAGAGCAGGTAGGAAGCTGTTTTTTGTTCGATAGACAATAGAGGGTAAAGTGCGCATATATCTGTTTCCTGCCTCTTTTACATGCGTTTTCTTGCTGTGCAGACACTGTTTCGAGAGTGCAGATTTGTAATTCTGCAGAAAGCCTGTTTCAGGAGTAGCGTCTGGGCACATTGCACAGGCCTGGAAGCCAGCCTTTCGGACCAAGCGTGGCAGGGCTGGGAGCCCTCGCGCCCCTGGGAATGGGAGCTCACTGCCGCCTCCAGACCTGAGCTTCAGCTCCCTTTTTCTAGCATAATTGACAGATAAAAAGCTGGATATAAACCAGAGCTAAGCTAGAAGGTGATTAGATATTTTACAGGAGGATTTTTAGGTTCTTGAAAGGTTTTACCATGAAATTAATTCCTTTGGTTATCTTAATATGTATTTGAAATAAAACTCGTTTTGTTTGTCTGAGTAGCTTCGCAAGACCATGGCTGCTGGGTAAACCAGATTACGCCCTCCATCCTCCCGTTGCTGAGCGGCTTCTGCTGTGATCAGTCCCTTTGCTGTTATAATGCTACTTTATTATCCTGACGTTTGTGTGTGGACAAGTCTTGACCTCTGCAAGAGTGGAAGGGGCTCTCTTCCAAGGAGGACGAGGAGGCATTCACTCTATTTGCAAGTGGGTGCTACTTGTGAGCAGAAGGGCCTGGAAGCCAGGAGGACGCCTGGAGCCAGAGCAGGACAGGCAGACCTGAGTTCTCCTCCAGTCCCCTGGGTAACCCTGCAGGGCCTGCCCCCCCACCCCCCCAACTAACCTCTCACACCCCTCTGGGTAAACAGACACATCTGGGAGGCACCTGTTTGCAATGTCTGAACCCGAGGACTGAGTGACAGACCTGAGCCATCCTGGGTCATGATCTCTTAGAGTCTTGCTGTCCCAAGTGAGGTCAGAAGACCACCTGGGGGCCTGTTGGAAAAGCACAATCTCAGCCCACCCATAGTGGCTATATTTGACAAGATCTTCAGTGACCCTATGCACTTGTGGGGAGTCACTGATCTCAAGAATATCAAAGGGGGAAAGGGGCTTTTACAGGGGTCAGAGCACAGGATGCTTATCTCTCCTGGGACTACAGAGAAGTTCTGGAAACCTGACTGTGGCAATGTGGTAGATGTACAGATTGGCTATAAGGGCTCAAAATTCTCTCCCAGAATTGGGAGGATGGTGTTCCATTAGAGACTGGTTCTGGATTATCCTCGGGTCAAAAAAAGCTCATATAACCAGAAGATACTGAGTAACAGGGTCTGCCCAGAACTCCCTCAGTAAGGCCCTTTAGCGACTGTTGGAATGTTTCAGCCTCGAATGTAAATGGCAGTGTTGGTGAGAAAGGAAAGTGCCTGTCAAGCTTGGGCCGGGCTGGAGCTGGGAGGGGAAGCCCAGCTCATTGGTGCTGTGATTTTTCCCTCCCAGCCCTGCCCGGTGGCCCGACAGCGTTGGGGCTCTCCATTCCCAGCTACCCGGGGCCAAGCCCACCCAGCCCTTGCCCTTGCCCCTGCTTGCCATTTTTCCACCAGGGTGGCCAACAGTTTCCTGACCTCAGAGAATTGTTCTAAAGGTCATTGTTCCAAAGGTCCATCCGTCCATCTGTCTGTCTATCCATACATATGCAACCCCCTGGGGTTCTTTGATATCCTTTATTCTCTGGTTGTTTCATCTTACTGCCTCATCGTGTCCCTGCCTTTAGTGTCCCATGTGTCGAGCTGGACTGACTTTAGGAGTAGCTGCTCATGGAAGCCAGAGGTGTGCCTTAGTAACGAACTTAGTCATGTTCGTTTAGAGCCATCTTGTCTGCGGGTCTGCAGTGTCCCACACTTGCACCAGGCGCCTTGCATCTCTGCTTAGACCTTACAGGAATCCAGCCTATAGGTGGTTTATCTCCATCTTACAGGCAAGGAATCTGCCTCTGCTCACGGTCACACGGCGGGCAAGTGCAGGCGCAAGGCCATTATGGTTGCAGAGTCCTGTCCTTTCCCCTCCTTTGGCGTGGCATGAGCTGATGCCCTCTCACACAAAAGAGGACATGAGGGTGGGGCTCTCCTCATCTGCCAGGCTCTGTGCCTCAGGGATTGCCTGAGCTGGTGGGAGGCTGCGGACGCAAGAGAGGGTAGGCTTGCCTCACTTGTGATGACCTGGGGGAGCGTGTGGCTGGATTGCTCCTTAATCCGCCATTAATCAGAAGTTAATCAGAGGGCAAAGAAGCCCTTTCATCCACTCTGCTGATTCTGTTTGCTTATTAGCTAAATGCTGCCTGCTTTCTCTGTGAGGAGAACTTGTCACATGCCTGGGTGCTGTCCATCATGCACATGGCGGAGCCACTCTGTCCGCAAAAATGAGGACCCTTCCTCAAAATTCTAGGGAGAGTAACATTTGGGTGGAAGTGCTCTTTCACTCATTAACTCTCTGCCTTTGGAATGCTTCCTCCGAGGCCTGCCGAGATGCCTATCCTGGTGGAAGACGTCATGCAGCTGCTCTGCTCCATTTCTGAGGAGAGGAAGATGAAGGCAGCCTTCAAACACTCAGGGAGGGGCGCCCTGGTCACAGGAGCTGTGGCCTTCGTTGGTGGTTTAGTTGGTGGCCCACCGGGACTAGCCGTTGGTAAGTGCAAGTGCCTCATGGGTGTCGTGAAAAGGCCTCAGACCCACAGAGACCTCGTGAATGTCTGTCCTGTGTGAGGAGTCTGTTGGGTTCAGACTGAATCTGTGAAGTGGGCTTTGTGAGCATAATTTGTCCTGTTTAAAATTCAAGCTTCTGTGTCTCACCAGCGTCGGGTGCTCTGAGAAATGGCGTCTGTGTCGGGCAGACCTCGAGGATACCTTTCCCCTGGGGATGTGTCCTAGAGTCTGAAGATAGCAGGTGTCTGGGGTCCCGGGGATGGTCTCCCTTCCCCCGTCACCATTCCGTCACTGCACAAGGGAACCAGGGAGGAGCTGGGGCGTGTGGAGCTCCTGCTGGGAGCAGATGCCGTCTGGCCATTGCACAGAAGCTCGTTCAGAGTGAGCTGCCTCCTTCCGAAAGAAAGCAGTCCCATGCAGAAAAAGCGACAAACGAAGTCCTAGAGGGGTCCTCCCTGTCCCCTTGTTTTACCACCTGCTTCCGTTTGGGAACCAGTTTCTGGCAATGAATGAAGTTTGGCTGATTTTCCCATCATTCCGTGGAGCTGGGATGAAGTTGCTTCCTTTGGATTAGGAGCAGGAAGAATTCCTTCCTATGTGGCCCAAACCATGGGCTGGGGTGGTGTCAGTTGGCCACCGTTCAGGCCTGACTTGGGGAGGGGCAAGATAAGGCCTCCCTCAAGGGGCCTCAGATGGACCTGCCACCCAGGGGACCGGCTAATGGCGTGGATTGCCGCCCTGGGCTCTGCAGCTCCCTGCCGAAGGCCTCCTCTGTGCCAGGCAGCCTGTGCTGGGGACGAGGCCTCGGAGAGCTCGTGGTCTGGTGGAAGTGCTTTCTGGGTGACTTACAGGCTTCCCAGGAATACAGGCCGGGGAGACGGCGGCTTTTCTGCTGAGGTTGGCTCCTGTTCCCCTGCTTGCTGGCAAGGCTTCCTGCTCTCTTCTTCCCCGTAGCAGGATTGACATCAAGGGACATTTCGTTAAGCTGAGGCCACACTGGGGAGAAAAATCAGTGTCTGGGTGGCCCCAGGCCTTCCATATACATCTCCCTCCCCGAACTCTGTGAGTTAGTGAGTCCTGACTTCAGCCTCTTGCCATCCCGGAAGTAGCCGGTGAGGGAGGAGACACGGCCTTTGCCTTCTTTCTCAGTGGCGTCCTGTATCTTTGTCCCGCCCCATCCAGTGTGCTCAGGGGAGGGCGTGCAGGGGTCGTTTGTCGTAGAGCTGTGCCCGGGTGCCGTTTTGGGAGCACGTGTTTTACTCAGACTGAGTAGACGCTGGTAGAGAACAGGATGTCCACGTAGAGAACCTGGGGGGTTCGATACCTGCCACCCCTGGTCATGGCGGGAGCATCATTTTACTCAGAAAACAAAGGAATTTTCTCCTTGAAGAGTTAGTAACTTGGTGGTCGATGCTCCTCGTGTCTCTTTGGTTAAGTGCTGCTCTGAATCAAATATTGGCGTTCTCAGAAAGGTTCTCAGAAAGGTTTAGGTAGATGAGTGCCACTCTTGTCGGCTCTAAGCGTGTCACTGGTGTCACGGGCAAAGTTCGGTGACCCTTGTAACTTCCTGGTCCTCCCTCCCTGGAATGCTCCTTCAGAGCGGAGGGGAGGCTGTCCAGGGGCAGTGCTCGGCCCCAGGACATGAGGCTGGCCTGACCTCAGTGGCAGAGGAGGTGTGCTTCCGGGCGCCTCCACGCTGGGCTTCGTGGGAGAGGCAGGTTTCACTGCCTGTTGGCCGAGTCTAGCCTGCAGATGGGTTCTCTCTGCCCTGGGCTGCATTCTTTTAGATAAACTTTTTGTTTTGGAATAGTACTAGATTGACAGAGAAGTTGCAGAAATAGTGCGGAGAATTCCCATATATCCCTCACCCAGTTTCGGCTCCCTTAATGTTAACATCTCATATCAGCCCGGTACATTTGTGGGAACTAAGAAAGTAGCACTGATACATATGTTACTGTTGACTATTCTCCAGACCGTATTTGGGTTTTACCAGTTTCTGCATTAATGCTCTTTTTCTGTGCAGGCTCTAGCTCAAGATGCCACGTTGCATGTAACCATCCTGTCCCCTTAGTCTCCCGGTCTGTGACATTCTCAGACTTTGCTCCTTTTCCCTGGCCTTGATCGCGTTAGGAGCACTGGGCGGGTGTTCTGTAGAGCACCTCTCGATTTGGGGGTACCTGATGACTCTCTCAGGATTAGACTGGGGTTATGATCTTTGGAAAGAACACTGCGGAGGTGAAGTGCCCTTCTCATGGCACTGTTTCAGGGACACGTGACATCAGGACACATGACAGGACCTCCCTGGTGGTATTCACCGTGATCGCCGGGTAAGGTCGTGCGCGCTAGCTTTCTCCACTGTAAAGCTGGTTTCCCCTTTCCGTGCTCCATTCTTTCAGAGAGACTCACTAAGTCCAGCCGGGCTGCATCTTTTAAATATCTGATCACCAACACTTTAAAATCATGGGATTTTTGTGTGTGTGTGTGAGGAAGATTAGCCCTGAGCTAACTTCTGTTGCCAGTCCTCCCCTTTTTGCTTGAGGAAGACTGGCCCTGATCTAACATCTGTGCCAGTCTTCCTCTGTTTTGTGTCTGGGACACATCCCCTGCATGGCGTGATGAGCAGTGTGTAGGTGTGTGCCTGGGATCGGAATTGGCGAACCCCGGGCTGCTGAAGCGGAGTGCACGAATTTCACCACTACACCACGAGACCGGCCCCTCATGGGGCTTGGTCAAGATACAAATCTGGTATTCTGTGCGGCAGCAATTGGCTGGCATGTTGTAGCCACTGCCCCTGTAGACAGGGCCCCAGCTCTCCAGTTCACCCCAGGCCCACTCTGCCCACTTTGCTCCTTTCAGTTGCCTGCCTGGCTCCTGAAGGCACTTGAGTTTGACCCCTGCCCTGGGGTGCCGTTCTGCAGCAGACCTGGTTAGACAGAACTTTCCGTTGATACCACGTCTTCAAGTCCCAAAATAGTGTGCCTCAACTTTGATAGGAAATTTACCTCTGGAAATTTTTGTGCCCTTTTGGAGCAGCAGAAAGAGCAATAGTTGAGTACATTAAATTTGTTATTCATCATCTTACAACTTTGGAGAGGTTGTATGAAAAACACTGCTTCAAGAGCAGGGCTCTCCTGGTCTGTCCCCAGGGTCCTGTAACCACCTGGTTTCACTGGAAACGTCCCAAGTTCAGGGGCAAGGAGCATACTAGCTGTTTGATGGAGGAAGCAGCCTCTCCGCTGAGATGGCCCTCCCTGAGGCCACGCAGGCCTCTTGGCCTCTCCTTTCAGGTGAGAGAGGCTTTCACGGGAAGCAGGGACGCCCGCAGCCCCTGAGGAGGGTTCAGTCAGCTTAGCTCAGGGCAGATGCTCCGTGTCGGGCCTCAAAGGCGCAGCTCGGGGAAGTGCGCGCTTGGGTGCCGGCTGTCTGAGTCCAATGGACAGAGGGCCACAGAGACCTTTGCCCTCCAGCTGCCTGGTAGAGCAGAAGGAGCCGAGCCCGGTCCACCGCCTCCTGAGTGTGACCCCTCGTCGTGCCGGCCGCCGTGCTCTCCACGAGAACCTGCGGCCGGTGTCCATGAGTCAGGCCACTAATTGAAGCTTCCTTGTCTTCCAGGGGGCGCCGTCGGGGGCCTGTTAGGAGCCTGGATGACAAGCGGGCAGTTTAGGCCCATCCCACAGATCATAATGGAGCTGCCGCCGGCCGAGCAGCAGAAGCTCTTTAACGAAGCCGCGGCCGTCGTCAGGCACCTGGAGTGGACGGATGCCGTGCAGCTGACCGCGCTGGTCCTGGGCAGCGAGGCCCTGCAGGAGCGCCTGCTGGCCGTGCTGGTGAACTATGTCACCAAGGAGCTCCGGGCCGAGGTTCGCTATGACGACTAGGCCGCTGCCCGGGACGTGAGGGGCTCGTTAGATGACTCTCCTCACTCCTAGGAGGGGACCCGGGAGCTTGGGAAGCCCCAGCACTGGGGTGTCACCTTAAACTGGAGCAAAATCTCCTGCTGTGATTTTGAGCAGGCTGCTGCTGTGCCATATCATGTTCTGGAAATTATTTATGAAGACGTGTTCTGTGGTCGTGTGCATTAATGCGCACTCGCAGCCCTGCGCCTGGGCAGCTGGCGAGAAGCGGAGGTGCGCCCGGCAGCGCTCGGTGGACTCTGAGTGCGCTCTGGCTCACGCGGGAGAGCGGAGCAAGGCCGTCGAGTTCAGCTGTCCTGCCTTGTGAAGATGACGCCTGGCCCGAGCACTGAGCACCGAGCACCGGTGCGGGGCTGGTTCCCATCTCGTGGCCTTGGAACCGCCCGTGCTGGGATCACCGGCGCCCGTCCCCTGCGGACTTCTGCGTGGCCTTCCGGAGGGGCAGGCGGCCTGTTGAGTGAATCTGCAAGCGGCCGTTGCCCCCAGCCCTTCCCTGACTACCTGCGGCCTGGCTCCCCGCTCCCAGGGGCTGCTTTCCCCTTTTGAAAAGTCACGGTACTTCTTGAGTGCTGCTTTGTAAACTAAGTCCTTTCCTAATAGTACTGCTCTTTCTGAAGTGGTAGGATTGCCGCTCTCTCTGAGAAATGTGTCCACCCGAAATTTCCCCTAATACTGTATTCACTGTGCTTTCAGAACCACGACTTGACTGTGTTATTAAATTACAATAAACTTTTTCTGAGCAGTCCTTTTCCTGTGTATTTGGTATAAGGCATCTCTAACATTCAGAGACGTACACATGGAACACGAAGGAAGGTACTGAATTTGTGGCTTTAAAGGAGGAAAGAGCTCCCGATTCCAGTGCCGGAGGCCTGCTTTCCAGGCTGCTCTGGCCTCCGTGTGCTGCCAGCGTGTGCACAGCTCACACTGCCCGAGTCTCCTGGGGAAGCCGCAGGCCGTCCCGCAGGTCCCCAGGCCCTGGGGCAGGCTGGGGACTTGGGCTCTATCCGTGGGCAGGAGCAGTGCAGGCCTCGCTGGGGGTGCGGGGGAGGCACTCTGCTGAGGACGGTAGTGTCCCTCATACCTGTGTGTGTAAAGAACTCCAGGAGCCAGCCCTCACGGCCTAGTAGTTGAAGTTCAGTGCTCTCACGGCTTTGGTGGCCTGGGTTCACTTCCCCATCATGGAACCACACCACCCGTCTGTCGGTGGCCATGCTGTGGCAGCAGCTCACGTAGAAGAACTTAGAAGGACTTAGAACGATTTATAGCCACGCACTGGGGCTTTGTTGGGGAGGAGAGAAAAACAAAAGGAAAACTTCAGGTGAATTGGAACCCATGGTGATTAAGGATGGATTGAGGCTTTCTCTCTCAGAAAAATTGCTCTTTAGCTGGCCTCGTCTAGCACAAACCAGGTGCCTTACCATGGCCACGCTCCTGGAGCTGATGAAGCCACTGTGATCATTCATGTGCTGCTTGAGTTGATGGGGGCAGGACGGGGATTCTCCTGACCCACAGGAGGTGACGGGGGGTTGGGGGAAGCCCCACCCCTCCATTACTCTTGTGTTGGGTTCTACTCTGCCAGGCCCAGGGGACACGGGTGGTCCCAGCTCAGAGGTCCCCCACCAATGTCCACTGAAGCTCCTCCCCCGGCCTGCCTGCCTTTACCCCTGGGAGAAACACCCCAGGGAGCAGATGGCCCGACTCTGGACCAGTTTGGGGTTGGGTGGAGCAGGCCCTGCTGAGTGAAGTCACCCGTGCCTAGCCAGTGCTGGGGTGACTTGCAGTGGGCCTTGGGGCCAAGAGGGCAGTCCAGGCCTCGAGTCCTGCCTTCCCCAGGAGTTAAAAGACTTCCCTTGCTTTCACCTCAGCTCCTGTGGCTTTAGTGTTTATATTTCTGTATCTTCTTTAAAAAAAAATCTTCATTTATTTATTTTGAATAGGTAATACCAGCTGGTACAAAACTTAGAAGATGCCAGAAGGTACGAATGGAGAGGAGGGCTTCCTGGTGTGCTGACCCCTGCCCGGCCCCCTCCCCAGGTGGGGATAGACACTGTGCCAATTTCTTGTGCATTCCTTCACTCTGTTTTTAAGGTGTCTTTGAAACCCATTCATTTCCTTTTATTTGTCAATGTTTATTGCTGAAAACTTAGACAAATTCAGAAAAGTATAATGAATTAAGAACCACTACAAATTTCACCACCCAGAAAACCACTGCTCACAAATTTGATATATTTCATGCAAACCTTTTAATGCTACGTATGTGTGTTTCTAACGTATTTTCATTCTTAGCATTTAGACCTCTTTGAACACTGGCACCAAGTCGCGTGAAATAACATTTGTGATGGAATTGACAATTCCCCGTAGAGGTGTAGTGACTGTGTGATACTCCAGCACACTGAGCCACATCCCCAGGGGGTGTCCTTTGTAGGTTTTTACTCTTATAACACTGAGAACATTTTTGTGTTAATATTCTGTTCACATTTTGGGTTATGATAGATAGTCTTTAGGATAGATTCCTCAAAGTGAAATGTCTGGATTAAAAAGTATACAGTATTTTTTAGGGCTGTTGTATTTGGTCAAAACTCTTTCCAGGGAGGCAGTATCAGTAATTTGCTCTTCCAAAAACAGGGTTTTGGGGTGCATATCTCATTGTGTCCTCACCAAGAAATAGAATGGTAGTATCTTATACCTTTACTAATTTGATGGATGATTATAGACATCTGGGTTTGACTCGTTTTTCTTTGGACTCCGAGTGGAGTTGACAAGGCTGGGGTGACGTCCTGGTAGCCGCCTGCCCATGGGGTGCTGAGAGCCCCCAGGCGCCTGTGGCCGAGGCCCCATGGAGGGTGGGGGGCACTGGCCGGAGCAGAGGGCAGGCTGCGGGCTGGCCCCGTCTGTGGCTAGCTGGGCAGTGGTGGCATGGTGGCTGCCAGTGGGGGAAGGAGGCAGCTGAGGAGGAAGCCTTAGGGGGGACCCAGTAATTATAAAAAGAAACCATCTGCTCTGGGCCAGTTATTAACCTGCTTTGGGTGTTGATGAGACAGCGCCGAGCGAGATTTTTCACAGGCAGATGGTGTATTTTTAGATAGAACGAACTTTTTAATTTTTCTGTTTTTTGAGATCTGCCTTGGAAGTGAACACGACGGGGGTGTGTTGCGATGCGGGAGGCTGGAGGACCGGGGCTAAGGGTCTGGAAGGAACTGGTCTTCTCCCCATTAGTTATTGAGAGCTGCCATCTAGTGGGCAAGTGGGCGCATCCTTTCTCCTCTTCCCACCGGGCTGGGCCCAGGGCGCACTCTTGGGGTCACCAGCCAGGCCAGAATGTAGCTTCTCAAAGATGCTGTTTGGTGGGTTCCCCTTTGGAGGGGCTGAGGCCTTCCTGAGGTTTTAATAAGCCAGGAACAGAACATCAGCCATGCCTCCTGCAACCTTTTTGCATATAAACCAGAATGTTTCTCAATCCTGAACAATCAACATATGGCAATTAAGAAATGCCAGGATTCATCTAAACCACACAGGGACAGGGGGCTGTGTGATGTGTTTTCAGTTTGCTGGGAGGAGATAAATGGCTTTATAAGCTGGAGGAGACTTCTCAGACCATTATGAGAACGGTGGGTCGGGAGGCGAAGCTGGGCCTGACCAGCTGACTCGCAGCCTTGGGCAACTATGGGTACCCCAAATGCTGGCAAATGAAGACGTTGAAAAATGTTTTTCGAAACGATTGAGGTGGTGGCTATTTGTTTAACTTTTGTGGATTTTAAGAGAAGGACTTTACTCATTCTCATTTGCAATTAAGCAAATGCAAGGATATTGTCTAGGAGATATCTATTATACCCCACTTAATTAGTAAAAACAAATGCAAATGATCAAACCCAGAGCTGGCAGGACCGTGGGAAAGCAATGTGCACACACACACCCCCCACTGGAGAAAACACACTGATACAGTCTTGTGGGAGAGTGATTTGAAGAAAAAAATTCACAAGAACCATAAAATTGTATATACTTTCCAGCCAACAAATTTTACTTCAGGGAAAATATTACAATAAAATAATTCAAATGGAAAAAAGATAAAGATAATCATAGCACTGCTGTTTATGATAGCAGGAAAAAAGGGAAATAATTCCAATGTTGCACAACAGGGAAATAGTTAAACTATGATGTGGACAATATAATGGAATACTAATAGCCAGTTTTAATAAGCAGCAAATGGGGATGGGTGTATGGAATTCAGGAGAATTGCTCCGTACACATTATTTACCTTACAGCAATTTCGTACTTACGTGCTTGGGGGCATAAAGAACCAGACGCATTGTGACTGGTGCTGGTGACGCTCCTGGCTTCCTGTGTGCTGAGGGTGTGGCTCCGAGGAAGCAGGATGGGAGGCCAGGAACCCCAAAGTGTGCGCATCTTGTGCTTGAGGGGATGCCAGTGTTGAAAGTGGGAATTATTTCCCTGTCTCTGAACCAAGCAAGAGCCAGCCTTGTCCCCAGCTTCCTGGGGCTGTCTCCCAGGGACTGCTCAAGGCCGCCTTGCTGGGAGGCAGTGTCCTCAGGGGGCGTGGTCCCATGCAACGCGTAGCTCTGAAGCACAGCCTCAGGTGGCAGCACATGTGCCCGTGAGAACTTTATCCAGTGTGCCTGTGCCCACTGACCGAGGCAGGAGTCCCAGCCATGCTGGGAGCTGTCTCTCTGGGTCTTCTCTCTAGGGTCTGTCCAATAGAAATACAGCATCAGCTACATACATAATTTTAAATTTTCTAGTAACCACATTTTTTTTTCTTTTTTTGGCTGAGGAAGATTGGCCCTGAGCTAACATCTGTTGCCAATCCTCCTCTTTGTTTACTTGAGGAAGATTAGCCCTGAGCTAACATCTGTGCCAGTCCTCCTCTACGTTTTTGTAGGTGGGACACTTCCACAGCGTGGCTGGTGAGTGGAGTAGGTCTGCACCTGGGATCCGAACCCACCAACCCTGGCCACCAAAGTGGAGCATGTGGAACTTTAACCCCTACACCACTGGACCGGGCCCTCTAGTAACCATATTTCTAAAAATAAGAAACAGATGAAATTAATTTAATAATATACTTTATTTAACCCCATATAGCCAACATATTATCATTTCAACACGTAATCGATATGAAAGCTTATTGAGATATTTTCCATGTTTTTACATTAAGTCTTTGAAGCCAGCATCCATTTTACACTGACAGCACATCTCAGCTCTGAGCAGCCACGTGTCCAGCCGTACGGGTTGCCAGTGATACAGACAGGTCCCTGTCAGGGCCGGGAGCCTCCTGTCTCTTCTCTCTGCTGAGGTCCAGCTTGCGGGCTTGTTTGAGGTCCTTGTTGGAGGTGAAAAGCAGGCTAGATGGTGTGATGGATTGAATCGTGTCCTCCCCAAATTCATAGGTGGGAGCCCGAGCCCCCGGTGTGCTGGCATTTGGAGATGGGGCCTTTGGGGGGTAATTAGGGTTAGATGAGGCCATGGGGGATCCTCACGATGGGATTAGTGCCCTTCTGAGAAGAGACGTCAGAGAGCTCGCTTGCTTGCTCTCTGCTATGGGAGGACACAGCAAGAAGACGGCCATCTGCCAGCCAAGAGCTCTCCTCAGAACCCAGCCGTGCTGGCACGCTGATCTCGGACCCCAGCCTCCGGAACTGTGAGCAGTGCATGTCCATGGTTTAAGCTGCCCAGTCTGGGGTACTTCGTTATGGCAGCCGAGCCAGCTGAGACGGGGGAATTGGGAGGGTTGAGGGCTTACTGCTGACCTCCCTGATCCCTGCTCTTTAACCCGATTTGGGGACAATGGCATTTTCTCCTCGCCTTGAGATGTCAAGTTGACCTGGTGTGTGGCTGAAGAGCTTCTCCCTGGATGACCCTGAACCTCCTCAGGGAGAGGGCTGCTTGAAGCCTGAAGCAGGCTTGTCCTAGGGCCCAGGCACAGGTGGGCCCTCGGAGGTTGGCCCGCTGCGTCTCCATCCCCTCCCCCCGACCTGCCTCGCTGGATGTAGCTAAGGGACAGCACCTGCCACACTGAGCAGTCTCAATGACATCATCACTCAGCACAAGGACCTGCAGTGCTGCTGGCAAATGTCCTGCATCTTCCCAGCCCGCTTCCGCTCCCACTCACCTCCTCTCTCCTCACCTCCCAGCCTTTCTCCTCATCTTGTCTCCGGTGGTGACCTTGGTTCCTGTATCAGTGAGAAAAGGGAAGTAACTGGGAGAGAACGTTCACTGCCTACATCTGTGCCTGTCTTTCCTCCTGTTGCTATGAACTGACCTGGCTCTGCACTTATGCCAGCCCCCCACCGGGCAGTGCCTCTCCCACCTGAGGACCCTGCTGCAGTCCTTCCCTTCCGCTTCATCAGCGTTGTCCCCCCTGTGCAGGCTTGGTTCCATCAGCACGCACGTGTGCCATAATTCTCCCATATTAAAAACAACAAAAATATCAACAAGGGTACCAGGACAATTCAGTGGGGAATAATTGTCTTTTTGACAAATGGTACCGGGACAATGGTAAAACCACATGCAAAAAATGAAATTGGACGACCCCCTATCTTACACCACAGAAAAAAAACAACTCACAATGGATCACAGACCTAAATGTAGGAGCTAAAACTATAAAACTCTCAGATGAAAATATAGGAGTAACTCTTTATGATGTTGGATTAGGCAATGGTTTGTTAGTTATAGCACAAAAACATAAGTGATGAAAGAAATAGATGAGTGGCACTTCATCAAGATTAAAAATTTCTGGGCTTTGAAGATACAATCAAGAAAGTGAAAAAAATTACAGAATGGGAGAAAATAATTGCAAATCATGTATCTGATAAAGGACTAGTATCTAGAATATATAAAGAACTCTCACAAGTCAACAATAACAAGACAACCCAATTGAAAAATGGGCAAAGTATTAAAGTAGACATTTCTCCAAAGAAGATATTCAAGTGGCCAATAAGGACAGGAGAAGATGCTCGACATCATTAGTCATCAAAACCACAATGAGGTACCACTTCTCCCCTACTAAGATGGCTAAAATAAAAAAGACAATAACAAGTGTTGATGAGGTTGGGAAGAAATTGGAACCTTCATATGTTGCTGGTGGGAATGTAAAATGGTGCAGCCGCTTTGGAAAACAGTTTGGCAGCTCCTCAAAATAGTAGACATAGGGGGCTGGCCCCGTGGCCAAGTGGTTAAGTTCATGCACTCTGCCTGGGCGGCCCGGAGTCTCACTGGTTTGGATCCTGGGCAGAGCACTGCTCATCAAGCCATGCTGAGGCAGCATCCCACACAGAAGAACTAGAAGGACCTACAGCTAGAATATACAACTATGTACTGGGGGGACTTTGGGGAGAAGAAAAAAATAGTAAACATAGTTACCATATGACCTAGCAATTCCACTCCCGGGTATATAACCCAAGAGAATTGAAAACATGCCCACACAGAAACTTGTAGACAAATGTTCATTAGCAGCATTTTTCATAATAGCCAAAAAGCGTTAACCACCCAAATGTCCACCAGCTGATGAATGGATAAATGAAATGTGGTGTATACATTGTATGTAACATACAAAGGAATATTATTCAGCAATAAAAAGGAATTATATACAGATACATGCTACAACATGCATGAACTTTGAAAATATGCTAAGTGAAAGAAGCCAGTCATAAAAGACCACATATTGTGCGAATCCATTTCTAGGAAATGTCCAGAATAGGCAAATTCGTAGACAGAAAGTAGGTCAGGGGTTGCCAGGGGCAGAGGGGAGCGGGGAATGGGGAGCAACTGGGGCGATGGAAGTGTTTGGAAATTAGGTGTGGGGATGGTGGCATGATCTTATGAATATCCTGAAAACAACTAAATTGTGTACTTTCAAGGGCAGGGCTGGATTTCATGGGACGTGAATCGTATCTCGACAAAGCGGTTTAAAAAACAGCTCTGTTTGGCCCTGCTTCCCCCTCCAGCCGCTGCGCATTTCTCTTTTTCCCTTTCCAGTGGAACTCCTCCAGCGAGTTTCCCACGCTCACTATTGCCAGTGTGTCTCCTCCACTTCTCTCGATCCTGTCCAGCAGGCATCTGCTCCTACTGCCCCGTGAGACCATCTCTTATCAAGAGGACCACTGACCTCTATGTTACTAACCTAGGGGTTACTCCTTGGCCCTCATCTTACGTGACCTGTGGGCGGCCTCTGGCACCGCCGATGGCTCCCTCTCCACCGGGCCTCCCCACCCCGCTCTTCTGGTCTCCCTCCTGCCTGGCTGGCTGCTCCTCCATCCCTGCTGCTGCTGCCTTCAGTCCTGACCTGCAGGACTCCGAGGCTCATTTCCAGCCCCCTTCTCTTTCCTGTCCACGCCCACTCCCTTGGGGTTCTCACCCACGCACGGCTTGCCCACTCCCTGAGGAGTCCCAGGTGCCGTAGCTCAGACTTTCCTCCTGCACTCTTGTCCCTGTGTCCAACCGCCCACTCAGGCTCTCCAGCTTGGCATTCCCACACTGAGATCCTGACCCCTGTACTCCCCACGCCTCATCACCTCCACAGCAGCTTCTCCCTCCGCCTCCGCCACCTCAGAAACCAGGACCTTCCTGCTGTGACCGCATTCTTCTCTCACAGCCCATATTCAATCCTGGAGCAGATTCTGCCGGTCCTACCTTGAAATACATCCATAATTTGACCTCTTCTCAGCCTGGACCCTGGTCCAAGACATTGCCACCTCCTGCCTCCTCAGTGGTTTCCCAGTTGCCCCCCCGCCACTCCAGTCAAGCTCATGGCAGTCAGTGATCCTACTAGAAGGGGAGTCGGATCCCGCCACTTCCCTGCTGAAAGCCTTCCCTGACCGCTTCTCTTGCTAAAGGCTTTACAGGCCTCCGGGCCCCCCTGCACCTCCCCTCCGGGCCCTCCCGCGCGTCCCCTCCAGGGTCGATGCATCTCCATCTCTTCATCTCTACTCTCTCCCCACTTGCTCATGCTGCTCCAGCCATGCTGGACCCCCTTGCTCCTCGACTGTGCCAGAGACATCCCCACCCCAGGGACATCGCACTTATTGCTTCCTTGGCCCTGAATGTTCTCCTAATATCTGCCTCATTTCCTTCAGGTCTTGACTCAAATTCTTTTCACTGAAGCCTTGCCCGGCCACTCCATCTGAAGTTGTAGCCCCCCAGCCCTCACTGTCCCCCTGGTGTTGTTATTATCTAACACCCAATACCTTCTAATGTATTCCAATATATACTTTTACTTTCCCACTGAGAAGGTCCGTATCAAGGAGAAGAGTGTGGAGAGAATCTTTCCAGAAACAAAAGAAAAGCACATCCACAGAGCTGAGCTAACAAGGGGCAGGCAGGAGTATTTCCAATAGTGGGCCTCACTTGGTTGGGAATCTTCCGAATGCTGGAAAAGACACCAGAAATATGAAGAGTACAATACACTAAGTTGTGTCCATTGTCCGTTTCTCGTCACTAGAGCGTCAGCTCCAGGGGGCGGGGGAATGTCTGTTTTGTTCACAGCTGTATCCCCAGTGATTCAGTTACTTAATAAATACTTGTTGAATGAATAAATAAAAATTAAAAAGCTGGCAGGAGGTTTTCTCCCATTTCACTTTGCACCCTGTATGCATGCTGACTGCATGGTGCTGCCCCGTCTCCCACGTGCGCTCCACCGTGGTGCTAGAGAGAAGGCAGCCTCCCAGAGCCTGGAGGCTGGCTCGCACATCAGGGCTGGCTGAGGCCGCCTTCCAGTACCCGCCAGCGTGACTGCCCTCAAGAAGCCCGACCGTGCCGGCCGTGAGTGAGGCTGTGGGGCGACTGGAGCCCTCATCTGCCCCTGGTGGGGCGCTAACCGGTCTAATTCCTGCAGAGAACTGTGGGCAGCATCTGCTAAAGCCACCCGCATGCAGATCCGACGACCCAGCAATTCCAGCCTGATTATGGACCTAGCAGACGTGCCTGCTGTGTCCACCACAGGACATCGTGGGCCTAGTCGTACAGCTTTAGCCATGATGACCCCAACCCGGGACAACCCCAAACCCATCAACAGTAGGATGGAGAAGCAGTTGTGGAGGGTTCACAAATTAGAAGACTACCACAGCGAAGACAACCGCCAGGGAGACCCACAGCGACGCGGAGGAATCTCACAGACAGTGTCAGCCAAAAAGGCCTGAACAAAAAGATGCCGACAGTGTGATTCTGTTTATGGGAAGTGTAAAAACAACAGAAAAACTCACGGTGACAGAGGTTAGAGTCCCGGTTACCGTTGGAGGCGGGCTCTGCTGGAGGGGCCCGGGCGCCTTCTGGCTGCTCGGATGTTCCGCATCTTGATCTGGGTGGTGCTTATACGTGTGTGCGAGTGTGTAAAGTCTTCACTGGCTGCACACTTAAGATTTGTGCACTTCACTGGGTGTAGGTTAGACCTCAATAAAAAATGGAATATGAGTCCCAGGCAGTACCCAGATGGCTGCCCGCCGCTTCTGAAGGTCATGTCCGACCCATGCCAATTTCCTCCTCCTAATGCTTTGGAGGCTTATTGATTTTCCTGACCGCTTACTCCTTGACCTTTGGAGAGGAGATCAATGTGCAGAAATACCTTGGGCCTAATCGTGGAGGACCGGGAGCTTCCACAAAGCACATCCTAGAAGCGCGCAGTCTCTGCATCATTTTTCTCCTAAAATGGGGCTTTGTTTCCCCAAATCAGGTTTGCAACTGAATTATGTTCGTCCTGGAGTTTGACTCGTGTGGTAATCAGCTTGTGAGATGTTGAGACTGCCTGAGTGACACGTTGCATTGTTTTGCCTTGAATAAAGGAAACAATCACTGTTGTCCATTATGCTTTTGAATGTTCTGTTTTCATATCTTGGAGCTGTTCATCGTTGGGTGGATTTCTTCCTCATTGAATTGAAATCTGCACGGTCTTAGCAACAGCCTTATTCTGGGGGTGAATCTGGGCCCCAAGACCCTCACCGGGTCGTTTTCCCAGGACTCTCCTGAGAGCTGTACCCCCTGTACGTGACTCAGGACCACTTCTCCCTCTGCGCAGGTGGAAATGGCTGTTGACTCTCGCAGCCCTCAGCAGGTTCCTTTAGTCCTACTGGTTGTCCAGTCCCGTGTCCTGTGTCCATTTCCAGAGCCAGGATGTGGGTGGTTCAGCGGCACTGAAGCACGTGGCCGTAGGTAGGGGGAGGGCTTCCCTAGTGGCGTGTGAAAACACTCCTGTGCACGCCTTGACCCTCACACCACTACCACACTCACAACACTTCTGACGCCAGATGTGGCAGGATTTTCCCCACACCAAGCAATTCTCTGCGACACCAGCTGGGTGTCCTGCCATTCAATTCCATCCTGACGCTAACTGGAGTTAGCACAGACCCCACAGGTTAAGGGCTCAGTCCCATAGGACGGCCCCCACTTCACATGCCAATTGCAAGTCCCAGGTTGTCACCTGTACTCACTATCTGAATGACCAGCTGTATGTTAGGGTTCCTGTGAATCCCTCCTCAGGCTCAGTAATTCAGGGAAATACTTACCTTTACTGATTTATTATAAACAATGTAGTAAAGGATATGGATGAACACCCAGAGGAAGAGATGCGCAGGGCAAGGCATGTGGGAAGGCGGGCTACCCCCCTCCCCCGGCACCACCCGGAAGCTCTCTGAACCCCGTACTTGCGGGATTTTTATGGAGGCTTCCTCATCACTGATGATTAACTCGACCCCCAGTCCCTCTTCCCTTTCTGGAGGATGGGGGTGGGACCGAAAGTTCCAAGCTTCTAATCCTGGCTTGGTCTTTTTATTGCCCACTAAGCATCACTTCGTTGGAACAAGACACTCCTGCCGCTGCAAGGGGCAGTCCAGGGCTCCCTGAGCGCCCCGTGAGGAATGCCCCCGGGGATCTCATCACTTAGGAATCCCAAGAGTTTTAGGAGCTCTGTGCCAGGAACTGGGGGCAGAGACCAGGATCTACTTTTGGTATTATTCACATCAGGGAATACCAGGGTGTGGCCACCTGAAGGAGAACTGTCACCCAGATGAGTCCCAGGCGCCCACTCCAGTGCTGGGGGCAGGAGTTGTGGGGAAGCCGGTGTCCGAAGGTGAGGGCACAGCATGAGTGCAGAGCAGAAGGAGCAGGGGAGCCAGGGGGATGACTTGCCCCGCTCCAGTCCAGGGCTGGGCCGCCTGGGCCACCCTGCCTCCACCGTGGCGCTGCGGGCCCGCCTCCCTCCCACGGAGGCCTCTGCTGCATCCTCTGTCGGATCAGCGGCAGCTCAGGCCTTGGGGAGAGAAAGTCTCAGCGGTCGGCTGGCTCTGCTTCCTGGGCGGGGGTCGGGGCCCCTGGGAGGCTTGGTTGGGATACAAAGGAAGGCATTTTGGCATTTTAAGAATGTGGGTAATTTGCAAACTGCACAGTCTCTGTGCTTGAGTGTGTGCGCGTGAGCTGCAGCGTCGAGCTCAGCAGGGCTGCGCTGGGAAAAAATGGGCAGCACTGACGACTGCTTCTGGGCCAGGCTGGGAGCCGCGGTGGGCAGGGACCGCTCTCCAGAAAGCCTGTTCTTTGGGGTCAGAATGTCTGGCAGGACCCCTAAGCTGACACTCCAAGGACTGAAATTTCCCCTTGTTTTTGCCCAGAAATGTCTGGCTCCGTCTGCCCACCGCCCTGTTCTCTCCCTCCCTGCTGCCCGCCTGCCTGTTTTGGCCGTTGGAACATTCCAGCCGGGGCTGGGCTGTGTGGTGGTGAGGGGAGCCAGCAGGAGACAGGACTTCTGGAAGGGCCTCGGGACGGCCGGCCAGGCTTCCCTTCTGGCACTGACCTGACTCCCTAGGGCCTCGGGTCCCCGTCCCAACAGGGAAGGGAACGAGGGAGCCCAGAGCCGCCCTTGGGTTCTCGCTCCCCTTTCCTGGGTGTGGCCTCCTGACCTCACTCTCCATTCCTCCCTTCTCGACTGATCCAAAACCCAGTCTGAGGCTTTGAGATGGGGAGGTCAGGAGGGAAAGGAGGCACGCCGAGAGGGGCTGCAGGGCCGTGCGTGTGTGCACATGCGTGTGCACACAGGGTTCTCTCTCCATTGGGATAAGGGCTCCACCCGGCGGGGTCGGGCCCAGCCTGGCCCACGCTGCCTCCATGCCTTGCTGGAACCACTTCCTCCGTGGCCCTAAAGAAGCTGCTGCGGCGCCTCTGTGCACCACAGAGCCACTCCGTTTGGGCCTGGGTTGCCTGGAAGGGCATGGGAGGGTGGGGGACAGGCAAGGGAAGGGTCAGGAGCACCGCAGTGTCTGGCTTGAAGGCCTGGGGCAGGCGCCAATGGAAGCAGGACAAGCAGGTCAGGCGAAGCCGATGGGGTCAGTTTTGGACAGAGGGGCTTTGAGGTCCCCAAGACCCCAGCATCTTGTCTGCATCCCCCAGGAGCTGGGGGAAGTCACAAGGCCACCTTCGAAGAGAAGCATCTGTGGAACTGTCAGTGGCGCAGGGACCTGGCTGGGAGCTGTGGGGGCCGCAGAGGAGTGAGGAATGTGCTGCCCCTGCCCGCGGCAGCTAGGACTTGAAGGCTGGCTTTGATGGGCACAGGCCGCTCAGGCACCTCATGGAAGACAGAGCTGGAGCTGGAGCAGGGGCTGCAGGTGTTGTGGGAGCACAGGGGGGACAGCCATGCCACTGGGGCAATCCAGGAAGGCTGCAGAGTGGAGGTGGCAACTGCACTGGGATCGATAGGAAGGGCTGAAGTTCACAAGCAGGGGTGGAGTGGTGGGCATGGAGTCGGTAAGTAACCCCGAGAAGCCCAGAGTCTGACTCTTTGCCTTAGCAGGGCAGACCCCTCCCCTCCAACCCCTGCTCCCACCCCACGTTCTGCCCGCTGGGCAGTCCTAGCGAGTCTGCTCAAGGCTGAGGCAGGGCACACCCCTTCCCAGATGGGGGCCTGGGAGCAGAGTGAGGCAGGGGGACAGCCCAGAGCCCGCTGGCGCCATGTGTGAAAAGCCCCAGACTCTGAGGGGCCTCTTCCCTGCCCACAGCCTCAGGAAGCGGCTTCCTGCAGGCCCGGGTCACAGGCAGGCCAGCGGAAGCCGCGGCCTTGGTTTGTGAGTGTCGCCTGAGAGACCCGGATCCTGGCTGAGAACGGGGTCAGCCTTGCAGTCGGTCCCACCCTGCGCGGTGGCCCAGCCCAGCAGTGGCCCAGACGTCCCCTGCGGCCTCTGTCCCAGAGAACAGGCCGGGGCAGGGAGAGGCCAGGCTGCAGAAATCCCCTGATGCCAACCCGGACGACGTCCCCAAGGAGGCCCTCGGGCTCCTGTGAACAGGTCTGTCGTCTCTCCAGAGAGCTCTGCCTGGTGGAGGTGGTAGGTGTTTCCGGCCCCTGCCAGAGGGCAACAGTCAGAGCCTGGGGAGGGCTTGTCCCCCAACTCCAGGAGGGGGCCAGGGCCACTTGTTGGGTCTCATCCGCACCTTGACCAGAAGCTCCCAGGTGAGCCTCAATTGTATTTCATTATCATTCCCTCTTCGCCAACAGCCCCAGCCCCATTTCTCACTTGACTCATTTATTCAGGCAACAAATGTTTACTGCCAGCAACAGGAGGGGACGGTTAACAAAAAAAGACCCAGAGTCCCAGTCCTCATGGAGACTACCATCCTCTCTGAGAAAGTCCTGTCCTCCTCTGAGGCTCAACCAAACACCGCCTCCTCCAGGAAGCCCCTGACGACACAGCCATTCGGAGAGCTCTGTCCTCTGGCTTTGTCTGTCCCTCTCTCAGGGCTCAGGCCACATCCCCTTCAGCCTTAGGATGGCCTTGAGTAAGTCGACTTGGCTCTGCCTCCTGGGGACCAGCGCACGGAAGGGTCTCGAAGCAGCAGCGACTGCCACCATCAGCACTAGCCACCAGCTAGAGCGGACAATTCTCCCCCGGGGACTGGAGCCCCGATGGGGGCGTTTCTGCACTGTGCCCTGGGGACTGGGGGAAGCTCTCCTGGACCGAGTAAGCACTTCTAGCGGACAGTGACCCCTCTCTCTGCCACAGGAGGCTCTGGCCAAGGCCAGCCAGGCAACAGAGAACGACTGTGCAGAAGAAAATGTAGGCGACGCCTGAGCGACCAGCAACTCTGCGGCAGGCGTGGGCCAGGCAGCAGGCTGGCATTGAAGCTCCAGCCCCCCCACACATGCTCTGAGCAAGGCCAGCTGCCGCACCCGGGCTGCCTCACTCACCAGCACCATCCCGGGGGGCGGGCTGGGCAGGAGGCGCATGGGAGAGCCCTCAAGCCAGAAGGCCCAGGCAGGCCAGACAACGGCTCCTTGTTCCTCTAAGTCCACCCGCTTAGATAACTCACACCAAACGCACAGGCCTGCAGGCACCGGGCCGCGGGGACAGCACCCGGATGGACAGGAACCAGCCTAGGTATGGTGTGCTTGTCTGACCGCACGGTGCTGCCCGTGTCCCCAGGAATGCCCAGTGTGGCGGACAGCTGTTGACACTTGCCACGCAGCAGGGCTTCGGCCCCTGGTTGCACTGGGTCTATGCAAGAACACTCCTGGACTTTTCAACCACACGAGTCAATAAACTTTCTTTTTATTGTTAAGTCAGTCTCAGTAGGGTTTCTGTCACTTGCAATTAAGAGTCCTAACAGAAAACACTGCTGTCCCCAGCCACAGGGAGCGATGAGGACAGGACCCAGAGAGGCCTCGGATGCCTGGACAGCTGGAGAGAGGCCAGATGGGGCCAGAGGCTGTGGCAGGCCGCCCTACACCGGGCTGCAGCCCCTGGGCCTCTTGCCTGGCTCTGGGAGAGCCCATGTGCCTGGTCTGACAAGGCCCGGCCAGCCCGGCGGGGGGCGTCTGCAAGGTGGCTGGGCAGGCCTTGATTCCTGGAGGCCCCTCAGGACTGTCTTCCTGGGGGTGTACTTGTGTGCGGGGCAGGGATGTGGTCCCAGGCCTCAGGGACGAGGGGACCTCATTCCAGTCCTAGCTCCCTCTGGTCCCTATCGGTGCCTGGGGTCATCTAATTCAAAGGGTCATCTGGAGCTAGAGCTCATAGGGCTGAGAAATGGCATTTGTTCCCTAAGGGTCTAAGTGTTCTGGGTCTGCTAAATGGAAAGATAATTACCTGAAGTGGAAAGAGAAGGATGTCAACATCCAGAAAAAAGGCACTGGGAGTCTAGAGAGAAAGAGCCACTCCTGCTGTGCCCACCACTGTGGGGTAGGGTCCTTGGGGGCGCTGGGCTGCTTCGGGGACTCTGCCCTCTCAGGGCCGTGGGCAGTGGAGTCTGCTTGGATGGGAAGTGACCCGAGGCCCCTCCTTCACGTCTGCAGACCCGGCGTCAGCTGTGGAAGGACGACCAGGAGACGCCCGAGGTGTAAAACTCCACGTGGCTGGGCCACTCGCCATCCCCACTGCCCTCCTTGTCCTCGTCTGAGTCGTAGTCGTCTCCACTGGACGCTCCGCAGATGGCCCCGGCCAGGCAGGCCGGCTGCCCGGGGGCCCCGGTGCCCGGCTCCTGCTCCTCTTCCTCCTCCTCCTCTTCCTCCTTCCGCTTCTGGGCGGCCAGCTCGCGGTAGCAGAGGCTGCAGACGCGCAGGGGCTTGGGCGCGAGGCGAGGCAGGAGGAAGCGCTCGCGGGAGCACTCGGCACAGACCACAAAGCCACACTTGCGGCAGTGGTGGCGCCGCGTGAGCGCCGAGAAGCGCGTCTGCGTGCACCGCATGCAGATGTCCGTGGCCTTGTCCGGGATCCAGGGCGCCGCGTGCTCCGTGCTGGGCTGGCGGCCTGTGGCCAGCAGCTGCCGCCGCACACACTCCTCAATGTGGCTGATCCACTCCTGGCGCTCCGTGGTGGAGGCGGCCGACACCACGAAGGACTTCTTGGCCGTCTTGATCATCCAGCGGTTCTTGGCCTGCAGGGTCTCGGGCAGCGGCTCCAGCGTCACCTCCTCCAGGGGGATGACATGCTGGCTGCGGTACCTGCGCTTGTTGAGCACGATGCTGCCGTAGACCAGGATGTCGTTGAAGAGGAAGAAGATGCGTGGCTTGGCCTTCTTGCGGCACTCCTTGGTCAGCACGCCCTCGCCCAGCAGCACCCGGCCTGGCAGGGCCAGCGGCTGCCCCGAAGCCCCGAAGCAGCTCTCAACGGCAGCAATGCGCTGGCTGTTGATCTCCGTGTTTGCCAGGTAGTCCACCATGTTCTCCGGCAGCTGGGCTGTGGGCGGAGCAGCAGAGGAGGGGTCAGCTTCTCCTGGCACAGCCGGGAGTCCAGGACCACACTGCCCTCCCCCTAACCCACCGAGCCAGACAACCCACTTATCACCACTGTGACTCAGCTCACCCCGACGGCCACCCGACCAAAGAATCTCACTGCCCCAGGAGCCAACCCTCAGACGGGGGTTCCCGGGCAGCGACGGAGGTCCCTAGCCAGGGGCGTGTGGAGGCAGCAGGGAGGGGCAGGCAGCAGTGGAGATGTGGGGCTAAGCAGGCTGCCCCTGCAGGCTGTGGGGCTCAACCCCTGGGGAGCTGTGGAAGCCAGGCTAGAACACGCCTGAGCTGTCCACCCAAGGGAGAAGGACACTGAGCCCCGACTCCCAGCAGGGCTCCCGGGAGCACGAACCACTGGCAATTTGGGCCTGCCCCAGATGGAAGGGCACAGGTGCATGTCCGGGAATAGTGAGTGCCGGGCAATGGGGTGTCTGCAACCCCAACCCATCACTGACTCCCCATCCACCGAGCCAAACCATCACAGACCCTGCAACCCACTCACTCAGCGCCCCCGAGTCCAGCAGTCACCACACCAGCCCCACAGGTACCATGTGCTGAGTGCCTCTTCATGTTAAGCGTGACGGTCTCCTTTAGTCCCGACTCCGACCCTGGGAGGCAGAGCCCCCTTGACTGGAGGGTAAGGGAGGCTCTGCTAGGAAGTAGGGGGCCCAGACCTTGCCGCTCGGAGACCATGCTGCCACAGTGCCTTTGCCCATGGAGCGAGGGGCCCACTCCGTCCTCCTCTGCAAGCACTAGATGTCGGTGGCCCCATAGCTCATCTGGGCTCCCTCTGCTCTGTCCACACGCACTCCTGTGACCCACCAGACCCATGGCTTTGAAGACCACCCAAACACTGCCGACTGCCCAGGTCAAGCCTGCAGTCCTAGCTTCTCCCTTGAGCTGTGGGTGTGGACGTCCACCCGCCGTGACCTCCTGCCTGTCATCTAAGAAGGTCTTCAAACTCAACATGCCCTACACAAACCCAGTTTTTCCCTCTAGCTCTTCTCCATAAATGGAACCACCATTCACCCAGTTGTTCAAGCCCCAAATCTACAGCTCATCCTTGAATTTCCTCTTTCCTATACCCCCAACATTCAACCCATGAGCAAGTTTCATCATTTTTATCTCGCACACCTCACCCAAGTCTGCCCGCTTCTCACCACCCAACTCCATCACTGAATCTGTCAATTCAAGCAAGGGGCCACCATCTCTTGCTTGAAGCAGACTGTCCCGTGTTGGCTCCTTCCTGCGACCTGGCTCTCAGTTCACAACTCCCTTTCAGAAAAGGTGTCTCTGGCGACCCCACCTCAGGCAGCTTCAGCAAGCTCTGGTCTGAGGGCCGAATGTGGCCCACAGCCTGTTTTTGTAAATAAAGTTTTATTGGAATGCAGCCACGCTCATTCATTTACAATCGTCTGTGGCCGCTTTCATGCTGCAATGGCAGAGCTGGGTAGTGGTGACAGAGACCACACGGCCACAAAGCCTAAAATACTTACTCTATTCTCTGGCCCTTTACATGAACTTTGCTGGGCCCTTCTCTAGGATGTTACCCTATTTTGTTTTTTCTTCAAGGATTTATCAGGACCTGCTATTTTCTTGTTTACCCTTCATTTGCTTGTGGCTTTTCTACTCCCCTCACTCAGCTCTAAGCTCCAGGAGAGCAGGAGCCTTTCTGGCTCAGCTGTGTCCCCAGCGTGGGCAGCAGTGCTGAGCACGCAGGTGGTTCTTCATAGGGGCAGGCACATGAGTGCACGGTTCCAAGCTCCCGAGGGCCTGCCCCGAATGACTCAGCTCTTACTCTGAAAAGGAAGCAGGTGACAGCCGACCCACCACCGCCACCACCGTGCGTGCACACATGTACAGGCACACACAGCAGGCTCCTGACCACGCTGATCACACCTGAGGCATTTTTAGGTCACCACACCGCAGTTCCGTAAGTCAGGCCACCTGTGGGGAGCTAGGGTGGGGCCCCAGGGGGCTGAACGCATTGCATAAGAGGGTGCTCGGGCCCGAGACACAGACCACTGA